>NC_054706.1:29590774-29594962 GCF_016097555.1 Gigantopelta aegis
TAGGCCACTACATCAACTTCTCTCTCACTAACCACTAACTGTCCTGGACCTACAACCCTGAGATAGTTGAACAACTCTTTGGGTGGGTGTTAGGCCACTACACCAACTTCTCTTTCACTAACCACTAACTGTCCTGGACCTACAACCCTGAGATAGTTGAACAACTCTTTGGGTGGGTGTTAGGCCACTACACCAACTTCTCTTTCACTAACCACTAACTGTCCTGGACCTACAACCCTGAGATAGTTGAACAACTCTTTGGGTGGGTGTTAGGCCACTACACCAACTTCTGTGTCACTAACCACTAACTGTCCTGGACCTACAACCCTGAGATAGTTGAACACTCTTTGGGTGGGTGTTAGGCCACTACACCAACTTCTCTCTCACTAACCACTAACTGTCCTGGACCTACAACCCTGAGATAGTTGAACAACTCTTTGGGTGGGTGTTAGGCCACTACACCAACTTCTGTGTCACTAACCACTAACTGTCCTGGACCTACAACCCTGAGATAGTTGAACACTCTTTGGGTGGGTGTTAGGCCACTACACCAACTTCTCTTTCACTAACCACTAACTGTCCTGGACCTACAACCCTGAGATAGTTGAACACTCTTTGGGTGGGTGTTAGGCCACTACACCAACTTCTCTCTCACTAACCACTAACTGTCCTGGACCTACAACCCTGAGATAGTTGAACAACTCTTTGGGTGGGTGTTAGGCCACTACATCAACTTCTCTCTCACTACACCAACTTCTCTTTCACTAACCACTAACTGTCCTGGACCTACAACCCTGAGATAGTTGAACAACTCTTTGGGTGGGTGTTAGGCCACTACACCAACTTCTCTTTCACTAACCACTAACTGTCCTGGACCTACAACCCTGAGATAGTTGAACAACTCTTTGGATGGGTGTTAGGCCACTACACCAACTTCTCTTTCACTAACCACTAACTGTCCTGGACCTACAACCCTGAGATAGTTGAACAACTCTTTGGGTGGGTGTTAGGCCACTACACCAACTTCTCTTTCACTAACCACTAACTGTCCTGGACCTACAACCCTGAGATAGTTGAACAACTCTTTGGATGGGTGTTAGGCCACTACACCAACTTCTCTCTAACTAACCACTAACTGTCATGAATAGACAGTTCAGATAGCTGAGGTATGTGTATGTGTCCAGGACAGCATGCTTAATTGAACTTAATTGGATATAAGCACGAAAATACATGTAAGTGTAAAGAAATTAAACACCAAACGATATGTACTGTAAATATGAAAAGTGTATATTGGAAATCCAAGGGTGTTAATTATCTTTCAAAGTACATACATGTACAGCCTTATTAAGCCTTATTAAGCTTATCTCAACACAATGTTATTAAGCTTTGTAGCATGGTTGTGTCAATTTTTGTTTAAAGTAGCATGTGCAATATACAGGCCATGAGATTTTAAATTTCATGGGAAACATTTGTTTTGTTCCATGCCTTGTTATCATGGAAACCCCATTGGAAACTACAGTGAAACCCCTCTAAACCAGACACCCTCAGAACCAAGTAAAATGTCCAGTATTAAGTGGTATCCTGAGAGGTTAAAGGCATATTGTCACAGATCACTGACCTGTTTAATAGTCTAACAAAGTATTACCTGAACAAAAATAATTTGATTTGCCCCTAAATGTACTTTATTCAACCATCTTCATAACCACCATACTTCATTTAGTAATGATATTTTGTAAAAATAATTGAATTATGGCAATGGTCCATAATTCAAAAACTAAAATTGCTGAGAGGGTTGACATGGATTTCACTCCATCATGTTTCAGTTAAGGTGATGCAATAGCTAGATTTGGTTTCCAACAATGCATGTAATTTTTATTTATTATCCATTTTTAGAGAAATAAGGTCCTTAAATCCGTGACAGTATGCCTTTAAGTTCTCTATCGATTTTTAAAAAACGAACGTGAAGAATGTCTGGTTTGGGGGAATTCCGGTTTACACAGGGTCCGGTTTTGAGAGGTTTCACTGTATATATATATTATTTTCGTTGAATAGTCATACTCCAGGCCTCTGAGAATTGAAAATCTGTGTGACCCATTTATTGGAAGGAAATGTTTTATTTAACGATACACTCAACACATTTTATTTACGGTTGTATTGCATCAGAGATATGGTTAAGGACCACACAGTTAGAGAGAGAGGAAACCTGCTGTTGCTACTTGATGAGCTACTCTTTTCAATTAGCAGCAAGGGATCTTTTATATGCACCATCCCATAGACAGGATAGTACATACCACGGTCTTTGTTACATCAGTTGTGGAGCACTGGCTAGAACGAGAAATAGCCCAATGGGGCCACTGACAGGGATTGATCCTAAACCGACAGTGCATCAAGCAAGCACTTTACCACTGGGCTACATCCCACCCCTCCCCACAGAAATAATCCAGGTAACCCAATTCCTTGTTGTGTAACCTGTTATATCCAAGTAAATGGTGCTCCCAATTCTGCATGCATGAAATATAGGTTATGTAAAATTAGATTTGCGCGAGCAACACATGAACAAAACAATCATTCTCGCAATTTTCAGAGGCCTGTACTTGAGATAATAATTATGGGAAGCAAAATTTCCATTCTGTAATTTTACACACATGGTACCGGAAAAGAGTGTTTCCGTGATATCCGAGGGCCTGCAATAAGTTCCAGGGGGTGGAGCTTAGAAATGCAGTAACGTCTAGATTTCAGAAGTTATTTGATGGTCTGTTAAGCTAGGAATCCATGTGTACGTAGTACATGATGTGTAAAAAAAAAAGTTTATATATAGAAATCAATTGAAGCGCTTCCATATGTGTACACAATGTGTGTCATGCATGTTGCGTAATGCGTTGATTCCCGAACTCCTCGGTGATCGTTTTAATACCAGGAAGTAGGGAAATCAGGCATGACTTCACTGCTAAAGGCAAAATATTTTATAAACAATAAAACCCCAGCAACATCCAACTAAAATATAAATGCGAGGTAGATTGTGTAGGCTATGTATGATGCATTTTAGTATACTTTGGAATACTGTAGGTGTCCTTTTTAAAAGTTCTACCTCCTTTCTCCAAAGAAAAATCATGCATCCACCCCAGATACATGTATGATATTATTACATTTAATATATTACATGTGTTATAGAATATTTTACATTAGACACTGATATTCTAAACAAGAAAATATCTTTAATGTAAATTATTAGTCATCAAAAAGGTTGTGTATATTGTAAACATGTTACGATGGAAGCAAACTCAGGATACTCCCTTTAATGATTTTTCTACGTGTGTTAATTTACAATGCTTTGCACTTGCACAGTTAACTTGGGAGTCATCAGTAGGTATTGCCATCTGTAGTGTTAATTTCAATGGACATTTTGGATTTGTTATATATACATGTTGTAGGTCATGACCAATCAGATGTGTTTATTATTTAAATTATAAGGGGCAGGATTTAGCCGAGTCGACTGAGCTTGGGGTGCTTCTGTTGCATGATCGAACCACATCAGTGGATCCATTCAACTGATTGGGTTTTTTCTCATTCCAACCAGTGTATCACAACTGGTAAACGGCTGTGGTATGTGCTTTCCTGTCTGTGGGAAATATAAAAAATGCCTTGCTGCTAGTGGAAAAAATATAAAAGATGCCTTGCTGCTAGTGGAAAATTGTAACAGGTTTCCTCTCATGACTACGAGTCAGAATTACCAAATGTTTGACATCCAAAAGCTGATGATTAATTAATCAATGTGCTCTACTGGTGTCATTAAACAAAAGATACAGACTTATTTAAATTGATCTCCAACATATGTTGGATTATTTCCAAATCAATTATACCAACAAAGCTCACAGCGATCTTTAAAATGGGTGTTAAAAAAAAAAAAATCTTCAGAAATGAGTATTTTAACAAATCTGAAACTGTTTATGTTCCCTATGGGCTATAATGATTTGTTATGTGGCCCCATGCAGCTTGATCTGCTGTGATGAGTTTTGAAAATGACTGTTTGGAGATTGCTTCAGTGAACAAAATCAACCAGCACTGTTTTATGCATTCATCAAATTTGTCAATTTGCTGCAGGGCTTGGCTGGAAAATTGTTTTGAAGAAACAAAAAGGTTATAAATATTCACAGACTGTTGACGATAAATCCTTAACACGCCATTGTA
>NC_054706.1:29595162-29805162 GCF_016097555.1 Gigantopelta aegis
AATGAGTGCTTTCAAATCCTTTTTCATCAACATTAATAATAGTGATCATGAAGGCTGGGACGGACTATAAGAAAATAAATATGAAAAGCGAATACATCTGGGTAATTACTTTTAGGTGTTCATTATGATAGTATACGTAATTAGGATTGTATTGAAAATATATTGTATCTAAGTATAATAGGCTGCCCCTTACCTTGTTTTTATTTATTTTTGTGCGATCATTTCTATAGTATTGTATCTATCGTACATTTAACCTGATTTTGAGGTGCTGAATTAAAAAGAAATATGTTTCACATGTGGGAAATTACGTTTAAAATAATAAAAACAAAATGATAGTATACGTAATTAGGATTTTGTTGAAAATACATTGTATCTTAGGTAGTATACAGTTAATTCCCTTGTGTATCCGCGCGCGCACTTCGGTTGTTGGTTTTGCACAGTTCCAGGCTTAAATTAATTATTTAGAATAGGAAGTAAATTCTTTAGCTTAGTGATTTTTTAAAATGACAATAATTGATTAAAGCTATGGCGTGTGTTGTAGTGACGTCACACCCTATGATGGTTTTACTATTTCGTAGCACTAAGAGAGCTTCGAAAATATGGGCCCAGTACAGGGGTCTAGTGCATGAATCAAGACAATGACGGTATCTCGGACTATTTGCGAACGCCGAGACTTTCACGGTAGATGATTTCAATTCAATTAAATTTATTGCATATTACCAAACAAACTGGTGTCAGCAAACAGATAAAACAAATAAACATAAAGCATGTTCTTCTCGATCAGCGTTGAATTTAACAGCTACTTTAGGCTGGGCGGGAAATGGGAGAATTTGGCTCAGTCGGTTGAGCGTTCGCATGAGGGGCTTGCGTCGCAGTATCAAACCATCTCAGTGGATTCATTCAACTGACTGGGTTTTTCTCATTCCAACCAGTGCACCACAACTGGTCAAAGGTCGTAGAGGCCTATGTGCTTTCCTGTCTGCGGGAAAGTGCATATAAAAGATCCCTTGCTGCATTCGAGTCCGAATTAATAAATGTTTATTTCGGTTTATTTCCTTCTAGGCTACCTATGCAAATTATCAGATTATTGTTTACAAAATTAATATCTATTATTATGTTAAAGAAATTTATAAACTGACGAATGTTTTCAATGTTAAAAATATTAATCTTTCTAACAAATTATTTTTATATAAATCTCTCATCGTTTACGTTTTGCGTGATAACCTCGCTCAAAACGACATTTAATCTTGTTACGTGATAACACAAACACACATGGCGATCCCCTGTCTGGGATAATTGGCTAACGGCATTTACAAGTTTATTGACATCAATAAAAACCACTATTGTTTTGGAATAAAGGCAAGTTTTGTTAAGATTCTTCAAAATGACACCTATTGAAGATAGTTACATCCATTTTAAGTATTAAAATATGCAATATCGATCTTCAGAATCGTACATCAGCAGACACTGGGGGGGGGGGGTGATACTTGATAACGTGTTTGCAAATATTCTGAAGTTATACGTTGAGAAATGCGGTATCTTGTGGGAAAAGAGGATCAGAAGTTAAGTTTGTTTTGTTTAACGACACAACTAGAGCACGTTGATTTATTAATTATCGGCAAAACAAAAATACCATCTCAGTTATTAATAAAGTGACTTTTTGTAAAACGGCGTCGTTAAATACAACATTTGCTATTTCCTATTTTTGGTAAAACGCTTGGGCAAAAAAAAAAACCCCACTGCTCAGTCGATTTGACCCGCATCAGACCTGTGACGTAGCATCAGGCATTCTGTTAGTAGGTCAACATGCCGACAGCAGAGAATGATTTGTTCGAAAAACAGCCGATTCTTAACAGACACTAGTTTGGACATTTTGATCGTAACACAATTGTACATCTACTCTAATGGCACCTCGACTGGTGAGGTAGTGATATATAAGCACGTTAACCTAGTTACCTACCTTCCTGTGAAAAGCAGGACACAAGTTCAGTTCCGACTTTTGAAAATGGGATATTAACATTTGACTGTAATAAAAAAAAAAATGTGTTCAGATCAGAACGCATTTAAAACAAGCAGAATAAATAACATTATTTTATTGATTAATATCACATATAGGGATCTGAATTTATTGTCTTAGACAGACCGGTATGATGCAATGCAGGTATGAACACATACAAATAATAATATAAGTTGTAGAAGCATCACGAGGGGTATATGGCTTTTTATGTACCGTACCCTCTGTGTGTTCTTTTAGCACACAAGGGGCACATAAAAAGTCATATACCCCGAGAGATGCTTCTACAACGAATTTATCTTGCCGACATGTTAAACCATATAGTCAAATAATCAAAATAACGCCAGAGTGCTAGTGCTAATCATTTTTACATGCTCATATACCACTATAGTTTCGAGCATGTCCGTCCCGGGGCCTGTCTCTGGATAGCCAGGGGCTTGTCCCGGGACAGAAAAAAATTAAGCGGAATATTTTGAAATTTACATCCAAAAATTAAATAGTGGGCCTTTAAAATTTTGATGCGCATCTCTAATATAATTAATAAAGAAAACTCTACTCATTAAATTTGGTCGCTAGATTAGATCGGGTAGTCAAAAAGAAATTAGATCAGATCGGTGGCCTGAGTTGAAAATGGGCAGAATTTTAAAAATAGCAATTAGTAAAAAAGGTTAACAGAATTAAAAAAAAAAAAACCCAGAAAAAGAAAAGTTACAAGCCAAAAGTAAAAAGAACTGACTGCTCGGTCGAATATTTATATAATTTGGAGCACTAGTATTTAATAATATTAAAAAAAGAAAGTAATTTTGACAAACTTTTGAACGAAGGTCTAAAAGTTTTTAAAGTCCGATCTATATGTCCACGTGAGTGGCCTCGTTAAGGCCGTTAGGGTGCACAGCTTGTAGGGACGCGATGGGTTGCATCCCGTCAAGAAAACCTCTAGATTGACAGTCAATAGACGTTGAAGGTGTAGTGCTGTGCTGAAATATAGATCTTGACAAGCCGGATCCGTCTAAACGAGAGAGAGAATCAGACTGGGGTATAGTCCAGTCGTCATGGGTTGGTATGTGCGGACGGGCTCGACTCCGGAGGATACGAGATGGTATCACAATAAAACAAAGTAAAGTCTAGAAAAGAGTAGTAGGGGCGACCCCGCTTCCTATTTCTTCTTAGAGTGGGGCGGTCAATCTTCCAGTGCTGCTAGGACAGGCTCGGACATGTAGAGACTAAACGCGAACAACCGTGGCGTTCTGCAGAATGGCCGTCATACGAGTCACGAAAAAAACAAGGCAACACAGTCACACGGAGAAATAACGTGGAGGCAAGGAATCTCGCTAAAAAAGAATTCAACCTGGTGACCGCATACATCCCAGTGGAAAACTTCACTTCGTTGACAAAAACAACAAAAGTGAAGGATCCCCAAGTCGAGCCGCGAAAGCACGTGCAGTGTGCACAAACACGTCTTACCGCGACGAGCTCCATACTGGGAATGATAACGCCAGACAATAATTGTTAACAATTTATTAATGGAGCCGTACCACGCGGACGCGAACGAAACCACTTGCCAGTGACGAAAAATAGTTCCATCGATAAACGAGTTTTTAACTTAAAATGTTTGTAATACGAAATTGTCTGAAACAAATATTAATAAACAAAACAAAAACTTATTTATTTATAATCTAATTATTGCGTTAGCATTAACTGGGGTGGCTGGAAACTGTTGGAAATTACAGACGGAGTATAAGAGAATTTAGCTCCGCCCATAGGGGTATAAGGGATTTGTCCAACGATTTATCTTGCTACCTACACTCGTTACTACAGGCGTTATTAATTGTTTGTTAAGCATTCAAAGAGGCGCGATTATTTCATAACACTTTCTGTGGTGTCCTAGTTACTGCCGTCATTGTTAAAAGGTGACCACTGGCAGACAGTAGGTATGATCGCATGTCGGTGTAGACAGAACAGAACAGAACTTTATTTCTCCCAGGCCGTTACACAGAGGCATATGGGGAATATGAAATAACACTATTTGACAGTGACAAGATGGGTTTTTAGGGGTAAGATCGCGCGCCGGTGTCGACAGAGCTAATTACTACATGAAAGGTTCTTTTGTTCTTGAATTTGCATCCGAAGTCCAGAATAGAAGGCATCCGGTGTTGACAGATTTTTTGTTTCCTAATAAATTAACGGTAGCTGAATGGGACTTTAAAACTATGCCTGTTTAGATAGATGCCGGCTTGGACAGTCCACTGTGTGTGTGTGTGTGTGTGTGTGTGTGTGTGTGTGTGTGCGTGTGCGTGTGTGCATGTGCGTGTGTGCATGTGCGTGTGTATTATATGTGCATGCGTGTGTATGTATATACGAACTTTGTGTGTATGTATATATATATATATATATATATATATACGCACGCACGCACGCACAAAATGTATTTAATTATGAAATACAAGCCCCATATTTTTTATCGTTCAAGGCTTGGTACCCTCCACTGGCGTTGGCAGGATTTTATATGTGGATTGGGGGGGGGGGGGGGGGGGGGGACCCACACTATTTATTTATGTGTATATATATGATTTTATAAAATGTAATAGTTTATTTTAAAAAATGCCCCATCCCTATGCCACTGCAGGGATGGCGCATGGCCTAACACTTTTCAAACAGGCACTTTTGTGGGTTATATTTGTTATATCTGTGAAAATGTCCTCAACTGAATTTTCCACAACAGTTGACACAATAGTAGTCAAAAATTTCCGCTCTAATACCACAACAATCCTATGTTTAACGTCAAATACATTTACATCGATCATTTTCGAGTTCCTTGATTAAAAAAGAAATTCAGATAATCATTAATACACACATACACTACAGAAAGAAACCCGACAGCACCCGCATTCAGCTAAGCTTCGGCAAACTCTGGACAGCAGAATTCTAAGTTCGCCGACCTATATCGTGACGTAGCATCACATGATCGCCCACTCAGCCATTCCGTCTTCCAGGGGCCTTCTCAAAACGACAAGTGCCCAACAATCGATCACCGTCTCATAGGCCTACAATAAATTAATCGAGGTCACTAAATACGTTTTAAAAAGGAAGGAAATGTTCTTATTTAATGATGCACTCAACATATTTTTTTATTTATGCTTATATGGAGTCAAACATATATGGTTATGGTCGCCACTTCATGGAAGAAAAAGGTTTTAAAACGTATCTAACGAGCATAGAGGTACTTTTAAATTGACAAACATTCGACAATCTCCATTGTATTATTTTGTAAATATCTATTTAATGATAGTCTACCTAAGTTAGCATTTACTTGTTTGGGCTCTCATTAATGTACAAGGCGGTGTTTACTCTTGAAATTAAAAGAAAGATGTCGGTAAACAGGTGATTTGTGCACTTTATTGGAACAGACTATAACACATTTTGGTCAACGTGTCAATTTCATTGTTGTTACAATATGTGAGGGACTGTTTCTGATGACGGTTTACCCCTATGCCTGTCCAAAAAAAAATGTGTAGACATTTATAAGTAACTTTTGAGCAAAACTGTCAAAAACCATTCTGAGTTTGTGATCTATTATACCGGTATTGAAGGTGCTATCTCATAGTTGCATAATGATAGCTATTGCAAATTATGTTTTTATTCAATTTTGCTTTAACATATATAAATGAACATAGGAAATAATTTTACCTACTAGTAGAAAATAAATTTTTATTGGCGAATCTTTATCACAAACAGAAAGAAAGAAATGTTTTATTTTACGACGCACTCAACACATTTTATTTACGGTTATATGGCGTCAGACATGTGGTTAAGGACCACACATATTTTGAGAGGAAACCCGCTGTCTCCACTTCATGGGCTACTCTTTCCGATTAGCAGCAAGGAATCTTATTTGCGCTTCCCACAGGCAGGATAACACAAACCATGGCCTTTGTTGAACCAGTTATGGATCACTGGTCGGTGCAAGTGGTTTACACCTACCTACTGAGCCTAGCGGAGCATTCACTCAGGGTTTGGAGTCGGTATCTGGATTAAAAATCCCATGCCTCGACTGGAATCCGAACCCAGTACCTACCAGCCTGTAGACCGATGGTCTAACCACGACGCCACCGAGACCGGTTTATCACAAACAAAAAGAAAGAAGTGTTTTATTTAACGACGCACTCAACACATTTTATTTACGGTTATATGGCGTCAGACATGGTTAAGGACCACACAGATTTTGAGAGGAAACCCGCTGTCGCCACTACATGGGCTACTCTTCCGATTAGCAGCAAGGGATATTTTATTTGCGCTTCCCACAGGCAGGATAGCACAAACCATGACCTTTGTTGAACCAGTTGTGGATCATTGGTCGGTGCAAGTGGTTTACACCTACCCATTGAGCCTTGCGGAGCTATCACAAACAGAAAGAAGTGTTTTATTTAATGACGCACTCATCACATTTTATTTACGGTTATATGGCGTCAGACATATGGTTAAGGACCACACAGATTGTTTTTTTACAGGAAACCCGCTGTCGCCACATAGGCTACTCTTTTACGACAGGCAGCAAGGGATCTTTTATTTGCGCTTCCCACAGGCAGGATAGCACAAACCATGGCCTTTGTTGAACCAGTTATGGATCACTGGTCGGTGCAAGTGGTTTACACCTACCCACTGAGCCTTGCGGAGCACTCACTCAGGGTTTGGAGTCAGTATCTGGATTAAAAATCCCATGCCTCGACTGGGATCCGAACCCAGTACCTAGCAGCCTGTAGACCGATGGCCTACCACGACGCCACCGCTATCACAAACAGATGCTCACATATAACGTAATATAGCACTTGCAGTATTATGTAAATTTCTAATGTACGGTACTTACATTGAATTTATATTCACTAAATATGCTGGTCATAATTAATAATTTATGCTGCAATTCAAAATAATCAGTTAACTTGCAGTTTTAAATTAAAAGTTTGTTTAAGGGTAAATAAAATTTACACATATCATCAAAATGTGTTATAGTCTGTTCCAATAAAGGTCACAAATCTGTTTACTGACATCTTTATTTCAATTTCAAGAGTAAACACCACCTTGTACATCAGTGAGAGCCCAAACAAGTAAATGCTAAATTAGGTGGAGTATCATTAAATAGGTATTTACAAAATATTTACTTGTCAGTTTAATATGAAAGAAATAATTGACGAAAATAAGTTTTATTCTATTTCCGACACTAGGCCCTACTTTCTTTTCTTTCTTCTTTCTTCTTTCTTCTTTTTTTTTTTTTATTTTTTATTTATTTTTTTATTTTTTTTTTTTATTTTTTTTTAGTATCAGGTTTATAAAGCTTAAATTGCATGTTCTTTAGGTGATGCTAAATTGTGTAGGCTAAAGCGTCGTCTTTGTTTTTGATGTACAAGTTTAGTCAGTTGTGGGTTGGAATCCCCGACTTGAACGCACAAAAAGTTCAAATTGCATTGTTCTCAACTGTAAATTCTTGAGAGAAAAAAATATATATAGTGTGACGTCACATGTATGGATTAAGATTTTAAAAGGTATTGTTGGCATTTGCTCAAATTTGTCAAAAACGGGACGTAGCCCAGTCTAGGATCGACACCCGTCGATGGACACATTGGGCTATTTCTCGCTCTAGCCACGACTGGCATATTAAAGGATGTGATATGTGCTATCATATCTGTTGGATGGTTCATATAAAAGATCCCTTGCTACTAATGGGAAAATATAGCGGGTTTCCTCTATACTATATTACAAAATTTCTAAATGTTTGACACTGATTAGCCGATAATTAATAAATCAACGTGCTCTAGTTGTGTCGTTAAACAAAACAAACTTTTAACTGTTGATCCTACTCTTTCCCCACTAGATACCGCATTTCTCAACGTATAACTTCTCGTGATGCAGAATATTTGCAAACACGTTATCCAAGTACACCCCCCCCCCCCCCCCCCCCCCCCCCCCCCCCCCAGAGTGTCTGATAATCGTACGATTCTGAAGATCGATTTTGCATATTTTAATACTTAAAATGTCTGTAACTATCTTCAATAGGTGTCATTTTGAAGAATCTTAACAAAACTTGCCTTTATTTCTAAACAATAGCGGGTTTTTATTGACGACAATAAACTTGTAAATGCCGTAAGCCAATTATTGCAGACGGGATCGCCATAATATATGTGTTTGTGTTATCACGTGACAAGATCTGGGCCAGGTTTCACGAAGCGATCTTAGCACTAAGATGACCTTAGTGCATAAGGTAGCTATGCACTTAAGATGATCTTAGGGCTAAGATCGCTTTGTGGAACGGGGCCCAGGGGCCTAATTAACAAACGTCTCTTAGGCTCTGCTAGACAACAAAGCATCCTCTTTGCAAGTCTTTTAGCATTGCACTGCGAGGTCGCAAAGTTGCTAGTTTAGTGAATTAGGCCCTATATGTCGTTTTGAGCGAGGTTATCACGCAAAGCAATAGTAAATGATGAGAGATTTATATAAAAATTATTTGTAAGAAAGATTAATATTTTTAACATTGAAAACATTCGTCAATTTATACATTTCTTTAACATAATAATAGATATTAATTTTGTAAACAATAATCTGATAATTTGCATAGGTAACCTAGAAGGAAATAAACCGCGATTCAGTTATGGTTTAGTTTAGACTTCAGCTGACGGCAAATAGTCTTGATGATACAAGGCGTTAGTTATAAGTAGACGTCAAAACAATGGGCCGTGTTGTTGATTGTCATAAATGACTGAATAGATAACCCATGACCCAATTGAAAATTCCTTACCTTTCGACCGACCGTTCAAAATTGCGCCAAAATTTCCTTAACAAAATTGCGCACCACTTTCTCTTTGGCATTAACGGCTCCATTCAAATTCCATAGCACCACCACCACCACCACCACCCGCCTGCTACCGATTCAATCGGGCTACTGGTGCTCCCTTGCACCTGCCAGTGCAGGCGGTCCCTCCTTCCCCTCCCCCCACCTTTCCTGTCATGCCAAGGCCGGCTCTTGCGCCCACGACAGGCGTGCGCTACAACAGCTTGCTCTGAATGTGCACGTAAAACCCTATGACATGACATGACATGAAAATTCCATGACTTTCCATGATTTCCATGACCCGTACGAACCCTGTATATCTGGCCACTGAATTACATCAAATTATTTGTATTAGACCACTATGTTAAAACAAAATCCTACCACTGGCAAATATACTCCTTTATTTCACTAAATCATATTGCACAATGGCCACCTGTGGGTCAGACTAGGTAACAGTTGCAGCGACTCCGGGCAGAAGAAAGGTGGAATTTCAGACACCGATGAATTAAAGGTCTTGTTGATTGTGGAGTTACTGGATATGTCAAAACATTTGGTAGCCCGGCGAACTACCGGGGTTAAACAACTGGTAGTCCGAGTGAGAAATCGGTAGCCAAAACATTCCGGGCTACCGCTAATGTCGAGCCCTGGATCATGCTTGCTGTAAGGTATATTGCTTTAACTTAGTTTCAATTGCTTTGTAAAATGCTTCTTTTTTTTCTTTTTTTAAAGGGATACTCGCTTAAGGCTTTTGGACTGGTATGCATATTAAACGATATATAATGCACATTATTGCTTAATATCAACAAGTATAGTCATATAGTTAATTAATAAAACTATCTCGTGGTATATATTCTTCCACAAAATAAATTTGTGCAATAAATAGGAAGCGAAAACAACGTTTGTGAAGTTCTGTATATTTATTACATACAGAAAATATATGAAAAGCGAATACTGAAGGGAACTGAGCTAGTATTTATCAAACAACTTAAGTTTTGAGACAATGGGGGAGAGGGGGATATGACAATGTGCGCTCTGCACTACACATACAGTTGTCGGAAACGGGGGGGGGGGGGGGGGGGGGTAATCCATGTAAAAATGCGTAGTGATTTGTTTGGATAGCTGTTTGATAGTATGCTAATACGAACGTTGTTATCCAGATTCGGACATTTTTGTTTAATTCGTACAAAAGCCAGCCTGTCCCCCCCCCCCCCCCCCCCCCCCCTTACAAAAATGGGAGCCCATACGCTTATGTGTCTCGTTCCAGCCAATACATCACGACTGGTAGCCTACATGGGAATGGGAATGGGAAAGTTGTTTAACGTGCACATTCAGAACAAGCTGTTGTAACGCACGCCTGTTCTGGGCACAAGTACCGGCCGGGTGCATATAAAATATCCCCGATTGATACTAAGCACTGGCGTAGGAAGGGGGGGGGGGGGGGGGGGCGGGGTGAAGGAGGCATGTGCTCCCCCCACTTTGTGGGAGCAGTGAAGTTTGTTTTATATATATTTATACATGTATTTGTATATACATGTGCATATGTGTGTGTGCGCCCCCACTTTTTGGCACCTTCCTACGCTCATGCTAGTGGAAACATGTAGCGGGTTTCCTCTCAAACATAGTATGTCAGAATTTCCAAAATGTGTGGCATCCAACAGCCGATGATTAATAAATCAGTGTGCTGTAGTGGTGTTCAAACTAACTAAAAAAATTCGTTTCTTTTTTTTAACTCATCTTGCCTAATTTATTTGGTTCAGTGCAACCTCAATATGTGAAACAGGAAATTGCAGAGTTATTTCCCTTAACCGTAATGAGAAGCATCTGATCATTGTGACCTGTAATCCAAAAATGGGTAATTACGTTGTTTTATTTTGTGTCGTAATGTAGGACATCCATAAAATGGGTCATGCGCCACCATAATCACTGTTAAAGAATAATTTGTTTTAGTTGTACATGCAGTATGATCTGCAACAGTGTATTCTTTAGCGCACATCTACCCGTTGCACAAAGAAACGAACGCATCCAGGCATTGGGTACCGTGTTGATATTCGAAATAAAGACTAGTTATAAAGTAAATTAGAAAAGCGGTTTGTACTTGATATAATTTATATCGTTGATGTACATTTTCCGCCGAAACAAACATCGTCTTGATACTAATGTACGTGACCAAAAGCGAAAAACAATACGCGTTGATGTCCTTGGCGGTATGCCGCCATTTTCGTTTTACTAATTGGTGCTATGATTTACCGCAAAATGCCTAAAAAAAAACCCACTGAGCATAGCATCCAAAATAAAAGTTATAATACACTTTAATTTAAGGTATTTACTAGTATGTGTATTTTTAAACCAAGCCTTGCCCTTTATAGAATTAAACAGAGCTAAATCAGGAACAAATCAACGTGTTCAAATTCTACTTTATTTTATAACATTATTTTTAAAAAGAATAACTAAATAATTAAATTAATTGCTACAATTATGATTATTTGATGAACCAACTTCATCATCAGATTCATGAAGTAAGAAACATTCTTTAAAGGGTGGCTAAACTCAAATAGGAGCCTCATGAGGAGTCATGTGTTTCAAAAATTAAACATGAAAATTATGGATAATTTTAGAATTACTGGAAAAAACCAAAGAGTTTTGCTACAATATTAAACTGGGGGCAGTCATCTTGCATCCTTTTTGGTAGCCACGTTCATAACAGCCGGACGGGAGTGATGTCACTGGTCAGCTCCTACTGCAGTAAGGAAATGTGGTACGAAGAAGACTTAAACCTATGGCCTGACCTGATAAAAAGAAGCCACTAAATAAAGATGATTACGACTGAGCAATCATAGTCATATAAAACAACTATTAATGATAATAAATAAATAAATAACAAAATAATAACACAAAAATAATAGTAACAATAATAACATAGCAATTAAAGAAAGAAATGTTTTATTTAACGACACACTCAACACATTTTATTTACGGTTATATGGCGTCAGACATATGGTTAAGGACCACACAGATTTTGAGAGGAAACCCACTGTCGCCACTACATGGGCTACTCTTTCCGATTAGCAGCAAGGGATCTTTTATTTGCACTTCCCACAGACAGGATAGCAAAAACCATGGCCTTTGTTGAACCAGTTATGGAACACTGGTCGGTGCAAGTGGTTTACACCTACCCATTGAGCCTTGTGGAGCTCTCACTCAGGGTTTGGAGTCGGTATCTGGATTAAAAATCCCATGCCTCGACTGGGATCTGAACCCAGTACCTACCAGCCTGTAAACCGATGGCCTAACCACGATGCCACCGAGGCCGGTAACATAACAATTAATGATAATAATAATAAACCACAGGTTTAAAGGGACAGACCCTAGTTTTTAAACGCTACAGCATATTTTTCAGGGTTAGGGCCGTTTCTGATCACTGAAATCAAACATTACTTATATTTTATTCTTTAGATTATCCATTTCCGTACAACCGAAGTGTTTCTGGTCATCCTGGTGTTTCCAGTATAAAAAATGCACTTTTTATATTTTTAAAAATGCACGTGCGTCTGCGAAGTAGCGAGTTATTGATTCAAATTCTAGTCTATTTTTAAGGATATTTTCCGTTTTAACGTCACAGACTCTTCTTTCACTCTATTGTAACTTTATCCAAATGAGTTACAGGTTTGTAAATTAACTAAAGTTAGTGTCCATTTTTAATGGGTTAAAACTAGGGTTGGCGCCTTTAACTCAATAGTCTGATAAAAAACCCACAAAAATAACGGTCATAATTTCCTTCCAAAATTGCATGTCCCGCCATCATATCGGACATAAAATAAATTATTTTGATGTTAGTCTTGACATTGGATCGAAATGGTCATACATACTATATGAAATTAAAAGATTTTGTTGCTATTAATACTGATTAATTAAATTTGCCACACAATAACGAGATATAAATAACGAAAAATCATAAACACAAAAGAAAAAACACCCAAGATGGCAGCCATTTCGCCCAAACTTGTAATTGGAAGAGTAATAAACACAATTCAGACAAATATTAATGTAAACACATATTTATTAATTTGCTTTAGCCATGTACATCTGGTGTTGCCACAGAATATGGCGGAAAATGTTTTTTTGTTGACACCGCGATGATGCCAACCATACGGCTGAGTGACAGCGATCTGCAGTAACAAGGCTCATATGCTTCAGCATTCCTGTTGTGACGCGTTTTTCACCACATGACTACCTGCTCACCAGGGGCATATTTACAGCATGGAAGAAAAATGTCTGCGCCCATTATATACCATAGCCGCACATTTGTTTCGTTGTATTGATTAAATATACCAATGATATTAAGTAATAATGTACATTAACTGTTGTTGAATATGCCTACCAGGCCAAATGCCTTGCTTAACCTTTCCTTTAAATTGATTCAACTTATTTTCATGCTTATATCCAATTAAGGTTCAAGCACGCTGTCCTAGCACACACCTCAGCTATCTGGGCTGTCTGTCTAGGACAGTGGGTTAGTGATTAGTGAGAAGAGAAGAGGGTGTAGTGGTCTTACACCTACCCACTGAGTTGTTAAAACTCACTCTGGTGGGAGCCGGTACCAGGCTGCGAACCCAGTACTTATATCCTGATGTCCGATGGCCAAACAACGACACCGCCGAGTCCTTTAAATTAATGGCAAGTTAGAGAGGGGCTGCAACACATACATATTTGTAATTTAATATACATATTTCATTTAAAGTGATGTATTCTAAAGTCCACACTTTACAAATTACCACACACAAATCGTGAAAAAACTATTACAGTGACACAGATTCCACATACGAGACTGTAACGATGTCACCAATATCGACTTTGCTGAGATTGCATAGGGCAAAATACAAGCAGTTTTCTGGAAAAATCTTTATTCTCGTTTTTGATCGGTAATTGCACTGCTAACAGTTTTTAAAATAACATATATATGAAAATAGCTGAGGTAAACAATACTCGGAATACCTTGGTTGAAGTACAAGCACAAATCAAAGACCATGTCACTTAATAGAAATCCAATGTTGGCGCAATGTTCCTATTGTATACATATACATGCTTATGCACTATATGTTGTATGATTCGTATTTCAAAAAAATAAAACATCACAGAGAGTAAACTATTTGTTGATTGTACATGTAAGTTTCAAAGAAATAATAAAAACTAATGACTTTGACTTTGCAGAAGGCATACAAAATGTCACACGGGTGTGATTTTTTTAACTGTTATCTGATTTCAGCGTTTTTGTGTGCAAACATGCCGTCATGAATTTTCACAAAGTAGATTTGATTTAATCTGAAATGCTGATAAATAACCTTTATTTAGGTATAGTATAAAGATTTCAGCTTTTTTAAAGAATCATTTCAGCTCATATTTTTTTAGTGGGTATCACATCCCTGGTCACATGGTCGCAAGCTCGGTCAGAAACAAAGTTGGCCTCGTTTACGCCAAGCTAAAATGGCTAAAACTGCAAACGACACCATGCGATGTTCGAAACATTTTATGAATTCGGATATCATTATGAAAACACAGCATTATGAGTCACCCGGCAGGCTAGTGGCAGTACAGGTACTCATTTGCCTCACGGGGCGAGACATAGCCCAGTGGTAAAGTGCTCGCTTGATGTGCAGTTACCGGCCTCGGTGGCGTCGTGGCAGGCCATCGGTCTACAGGCTGGTAGGTACTGGGTTCGGATCCCAGTCGAGGCATGGAATTTTTAATCCAGATACCGACTCCAAACCCTGAGTGAGAGCTCCGGAAGGCTCAATGGGTAGGTGTAAACCACTTGCACCGACCAGTGATCCATAACTGGTTCAACAAAGGCCATGGTTTGTGTTATCCTGTCTGTGGGAAGTGCAAATAAAAGATCGCTTGCTGCCTGTCATAAAAAGAGTAGCCTATGTGGCGACAGCGGGTTTCCTCTAAAAAAATCTGTGTGGTCCTTAACCATATGTCTGACGCCATATAACCGTAAATAAAATGTGTTGAGTGCGTCGTTAAATAAAACACTTCTTTCTTTGATGTGCAGTTGGTCTGGGATCGATCCCCATCGGTGGGCCCATTGGGCTGTTTCTCATCACAGCCAGTGCACCATGACTCCTGTATCAAAGGCCGTGGTATGTGCTATTCTGTCTGTGGGATGGTGCATATAAAGATCCATTGCGACTAATGGGAAAATGTAGCAGGTTTCCTCTCTATGACTGTGTCAGAATGACCATATGTTTGACATCCAATAGCCTATGATTAATAAATCAATGTGCTCTAGTGGTGTCATTAAACAAAACAAAACTGCATTCGCCTGACAGTTGGTTTGCCCATTTCAGGCGAGTGCATACATTTCTGCATGATCCCAGATATTCATCATATTGTTCTGGAACACGTACCCTCCCCCACACACCCTCCCCCACAACACCACATACATTTTAATGAAGTTTCAGAGATGTCTACTAATGTCAGGACTTTTAATTGCGGGGTGAAAAACAGGAAATTTGGAAAACCGAAAGTACAACTCTTTTTTTTTTTTCTCTCTCTTTTTTTTTTTATCTTCACAGTTGCAGTTTCCCGTTTTTCTCATACAACCGAAACCGAAATGATTGAACGTTTAAGTTAACTGCACATCACTAATTATGAAGCATTTAAATATGTTTGTGCTTTCTAGCAGGAAAGAATGCTGAAAGTAAGCCAGTGCCAAATACTTACTGTGACTTCTGTTTGGGAGATGCTGCCAACAACAAGAAGACTAACAAGCCAGAAGAACTCATCTCATGTACAGACTGTGGCAGATCAGGTATTATTATATATATGCATAGAATTCTGTTCATTCTTTTTCTTAGTAATCTTACACACCTATTGGTGAGAACATCATTTGTTATTTTTGAAAACACATACTTATTAAAAAAATATATACATGCATTAACATTTTAAAAACATACGATTGGCTGCTACTAGGTGATGACCAGGTCACCAATGCCATACCATCCAATCGATAACTCTGTGATGTACAAGATAACCAGAAATTGACTTGTCTGCGACAAACAAGTTAATTATAAGCACAAGAGCCATAAATAGGTTTTCGTTGGAAAAGGCATTTAAATTTATTTATTAAAACTGTGGGTTTATTTTCAGGATATGTAAGAAATAGAATACCATACAATATTTATGTTCATTAGATACCATTTATCTTACAACTGGATGTTTAAAAACATATCCATGTCGCTTTCACTCATTAGATATATTTTACAACAAATCGTTGTAAGATAAATGGTATCTAATGGCCACTCATGAATGTAGCATTCTCTATATATTCCTGTCACTCCGCATATACCACATACTCACTGTGTGGAACCAGTGGCGAAGCGTGGGTGGGGCCACAGTGTTCGAGATTAAAATTTTTGGCCAGGATCCCAGTTGGATACTAACATTTCAAAATCTGGTATCCCAACTGAGAATTTAGTATTATATGGCATCCCGGTGGGATACTGGGTTCTTGAAGTCTGGTATCCAAAATTAAATTCTGGTATCCCCGGGATATCGAAATACCATTAATCTCGAACACTGGGCCACCGGGGCGGTTGCCCTGGGCGCAAAATTATGGATTGGTGGAAGGGACTCGGGGAGTGCTAACGGTCCACTGGTTAGGGGGCGCAATACTTGCCTTGCCCCGGGCGCTGACAACCCACGCTACGCCACTGTGCCAACAATGGATACCGTATTGGTGCTGTTGTAATGACAAATCTTTGTAGCACAAGTACCGGAGACAAAATAATTATTAAAGTTTTGTCTTTTATTAATGACAATGTTGCAGGTCACTCACCATTATTCAAGTGCATATAAGTTCATATAACTTTGACATTGCATAACACATTACGCATAGCGCATTTCATTCATGAAAAATTTAAATTGGTACTGTACAGCGAATTGCTATGTACACCAGCTATTAGTAAATTTTTCAAACATTTAAATTTATTACTCGGAATTAACTGTTGGCGTATTTGTTTGTTAGAAGTCTTAAGTAAGGGTCTATAATTGATTTGTAACTTTTAAGTTATATGTTAAAACAATTTTATTATCACATTTTAATTATCGTGTCAAGATATATAGCAAGATTATAGCTAGAACAGTACCAACATCTGCTGTCAGTTCCATACAGTGACCGGCCTCGGTGGCATCATGGTTAGGCTATCGGTCTACAGGCTGGTAGGTACTGGGTTCGGATCCCGGTCGAGGCATGGGTTTTTTAATCCAGATACCAACTCCAAACCCTGAGTAGGTGTAAACCACTTGCACCGACCAGTGATCCATAACTGGTTCAACAAAGGCCATGGTTTGTGCTATCCTGTCTGTGGGAAGCGCAAATTAAAGATCCCTTGCTGCTAATCGGAAAGAGTAGCCCATGTAGTGGCAACAGCGGGTTTCCTTCTAAATCTATGTGGTCCTTAACCATATGTCTGACGCCATATAACCGTAAATAAAATGTGTTGAGTGCGTCGTTAAATAAAATATTTCTTTCTTTCCATACAGTGACACTGTACATGTAGCACTTTGTTGGATATGGTCTGCTTGGTTTAGAACTACAGTACATTTTGATTTGAACATTTAAATCTGCCAGGGGTATAATAAGAACTGTTGTCAGTTATGTAGCAGTTGAGTAAAGTGCCATAATGACTTTATTTTTGCATTTTTTCCGGTCAAAATGTATGTCCCCACACAAAGTCTTTTGTCTGTATATATATATTCTTAGCTGAGAATGTTAGTTACAAAACCTGCAGGGATCGAAATTGCTTCCATCTCGATCACTTTTGGCCAGTGGTAATCATCACGGTCCAGAAGATGTAACATTTGTATGTGCCAGCCTGACAGACAGATAAGTTTTTGCAGACAAAAAACAAATCAGTGTTTTATTATCCCATTAAATTTTTTTTTGTAATATCAAAGACGAGGCGCTTTGAAATGACATCATGTTTTATTTGTATATCTTACAATGTGGAATCGACCATGGGTGGTGACTGGTCACATGGTATGTTTTGATTCAGCAGCCATATTTTTTAACCATGCCTAATCTTGCCGGCAAAATTAAGTTTTCTTCACTGAAAGTCGACTCAAGTCGCAGAGTTATTAGCAGCAGTGAGAAGTCGAAGTCACCATCATATTTTGGACATAATCCGACTTCAAAAACAAAATAACAAAACAGATGTCAAGACCCCAATGTTTTTAGTGTCATAGTTCACTTGGCACCTTGTTGCAGTATGTCGGTTAGTGTTTTCACGTTGGCAGCAGTCTGTACATTAACGCATGTCACACTGTTTGCTGTGACCAGTCAGGCGTTGTTAATTCTCGGCCACATTCATTTTAGTTAAGCCAGAAAATACTAATTACTTTTATTTTAATATAACAATACATTATCAACTACTTAATAATAGCACATTTTTCATTAAAATACACTTCTTTAAAGGCACAGTCCTGAGTTTGCTGCAATGTTTAAGATGTTATCGACTAACAGAGACTTTTTAACGATTGTAATTAAATATCAAATATATTTTCCTGCATAAAATATTAGTGGCTGTATATTAAACATGTTTCTGATCGTTCTAATTTTTTGTACTGGGTTAAATTTCGTTTTATTTCCTAAAATATATTTTTTCGTACGTACGAAATTATTTTAAGACAAAATCCAGTTTGGGCTTCTTACAAATATTAAGATGACCAGAAACACATTGAATATACAGACACTGATATTCTAAATAAGAAAATATATTTAACATGTAAGTTTAATCGTAGAACTATTTTATTAGTCGGAAACATCTTACAATGCAGCAAACTCAGGAATGTCCCTTTAAATTTTATTTCTGGAAGTAGTAGTATTTTATATCAATTAAAACCGAGTGTATAATTCAGAATTTTTTCCGAATTCATGCTAAACATGGCGAAACGTCATGAAATGTACTGATAAATGTTCACTTCACCTCTTTTCATCAAACATCTCCCCTTTCTTCTGGAAAGGGAGAAATCAATTTTTCCAACTTTTTCAGTTCTAGATTCACTTTCTAGATTAGGACCTGACCATCCAGACTGAATGAGAAGCACATATGTGAGCCAAATTTGACGACTGACCTGTATAATGTTTGCATCTATAAAACTGTGCTCTTATACAATACCAAACTTTCCTCATTGTGTTTCTGTTGCAGGCCATCCCTCGTGTCTCCAGTTCACCCCAAATATAATGATGTCTGTGAAGAAGTATCCATGGCAGTGCATTGAATGCAAGACGTGTAGATTTTGTGGTACTTCAGAAAATGATGTAAGGCACATGTTTGTTGTTTTGTTTTACTTTTTAAATTTAATTATATAATCTGTTGCTTCTAGAATTTTTATAAAATCCACTAGCTATGGGATCAGTGATTTAAAAAATGTTTTTAGCCACAATTAAAAATTCACTAGCCCAACTTTACTTTAAGTTAATACAATTTTACTAAATAATAGTAATAATTGGATATAATACCTAAAGAGAAGGATAGAGCTCAAAAACACTAACATTGGGAGGTGGGGTGGGGGCAGGATATTCATATTTACAAAATAGACTTAACTGCATCATTTGACCAAAAATAATTCACTAGCCGTCAGGCATGGCAATAGTAGTTATTTACTAGCCCAACATTGAATATCACTTGCCATGGAGGTGGGGCTACCATAATCTAGAAGCCCTGTATAATCTTTGAAAGGGTGAAATTGAATTCACCTATGATGTATTAATTTTTTATGGCCAGGGTGTACTATACCAAATAAAACTAACTATATACAATATATCAACCAAACTATGACTCATAAATATCACTATTACAACCCCTACCTCAAAGTATTAATTGAAAAAAATTGTAGCTTTCATTTTCGGCATAACCAGATGTTTTTACAACACTCCTAGTTTCGCATAAAATTTGAGTACTTTTTTGTACAGGTACCCGATACATGTTTCCATCTCAAGGCTACTTGACAGTGGTACTAGATGAAATAAAATTGCATACATTTTTGCCTAGATGAACTAATTTTTTTTTTACAACAAACACATTCACATTTATCAAGAGTTAGGTGCACCTAAAATTTTTACCCAGCCGGATGTTATTTGGTTTAGTACTACCCATTACACACTTTACAAGTGATAATTGAGCAGGGAAGATAATTTGACTCGCTAGTATATGGATTATCTCCCATGTTTTGCTTCCAGTCAAACTGGAAAAAATATGCAACACCAGTCTGTCCTCCTTGACTGGAAATGACAATTCAGCAGCAGGCAGTTTTAATTTCAGTAAGGCCAGGTAGCTGAAATGAGTGTAAACCTTAAAGGGACAGACCTCAGTTTCAGCCCATGAAAAAAAAAAAAATGTTTTATTTAACTATGCACTCAACACATTTTATTTACGTTTATATGGCATCGAACATATGGTTAAGGACCACACAGATATTGAGAGAGAAAATCCACTGTTGCCACTTCATGGGTTACTCTTTTCGATTAGCAGCAAGGGATCTTTTATATGCACCATCCCACAGACAGGATAGTACATACCACAGCCTTTGATATACCAGTCGTGGTGCACTGGCTGGAACGAGAAATAGCCCAATGGGCCCATCGACAGGGATCGATCCCAGGCCAACCGTGCATCGAGCGAGCGCTGTACCACTGAGCTACGTCCCGCCCCAGCCCATGAAAATGCACACTCAGTTTGGTTAATCCACAAACCTGTAACACATTTAGATAGTTACAGTTGAGTGAAACATGAGTCTGTGACTTTGACACATGGTGAAATACCCTCTGAAAATTGACTAAAACTCAACTCCTGTTACTCCTCAGATGCACACGCGTTTTTAAAAATATGAGAAATGCATTTTGTGATATTAAAAACACCAGGAATGTACGGAATGCATTTTGTGATATTAAAAACACTTGAATATACGGAAATGGATAATCTAAACAATAAAATCTAAGTAAAGTATGATTTCAGTTATCAAAAACGGCTCTAATAGTCAAAAATCGATCCGCGTTACTGGGCCCATTGGGCTATTTCTCATTCCAGTCAGTGTGACACGACTGGTATATCAAAGGCCTTATACCATATTTCAGACGGACTTTGCTAGCTATATTTTGAAACCTGACCAAATCTTTGTTGTATGTTGTAGGATCAGTTGTTGTTCTGCGATGACTGCGACCGTGGATACCACATGTATTGTCTGACTCCAAAATTGCAGGAGGCACCCGAAGGTAAAGTATTTCTGCTATTTTGATCGTACTCAATACTGTAAAACCCTTCATTTTCACATTGAGAAGAATTGTTAAAAAGAATCAATGCAGAAATTATATAATACCCAATTGTAAGACCGTAGTAGCGTGTCCATTTTCAAACAGCATAATATACACATCACTTCATATCAGAAAACATGCACACACAAATTATGGTATATTGATAAAAAGAACAAAAGGACCACATAATAGTAAAACATATTGTGATTGCTACCAGAACCCCCATCCATAATATTATCATAGGTTATCTGTGTTAGTGACATTCAGTCTCACATTTTTATAGTATTTTCCTTAGCTCGTTTTAGCATGGTGTGGCACCATGCCTTAATCAGTGCCATGCTGCCCTGAGATTAAACAAGCCTTTTTTCAATAATCAATTCTAAAATTGTCTTTATATTGTATGTATATAGGAGATGGCCTAGTAATTTGTTTATGCAGTAAAATATGTTTTCAATCAAACCAGACACCTAACCACGTGGTATTTCAGCTGTACATGTTGTATTTGTCAATCATTTGTTCTTCAGGTAACTGGAGCTGTCATCTGTGTACGAAAGAGATTCACGGTGAAAAGAAAGAAAATGAAACGCAGTGAAGAAAGGATCTGATGAATATTCATATGAAACTCACAAATTATGTTTTCCAATTTAGTAACTATCTACTGTATTTAATCTAACTTTTAAATAACGTTTTCTAAGTGTAAATAAAGGGAGATAATTATGCTGATGGGGAGATTATAGGTAAAGCTTTGGTATACGCCTCTGGACATTGCATGAATGATCGTTCGCGTGTTACTCTCGGAAGCAGTTTAGGGTTTAAGTTTAAAACATCATTGTCATGTGGCAAATGTGTTATCTGAATTTGATTTTGCATTCATAAATTCTTTACTCAAATTTTCCGTTCTTGATAACCTGCCTTGACTGGTGCAAATTATTATGTTCGTTCTAAATGTAAGTACTGTAATAGTAATGTAAAAATATAAAATTGTTTATACAAATGTATTATAATAAGATAATGGGAATCACTCATGAAAAAATAATTACAAGTGCAAACACTATATATATATATATATATATATATATATATATATATATATATATATATATATATATATATATATATATATATATATATATATATATATATATATATAGAATAACTAGTTAATGACTTTGGATATCATGAAGGTAAGCATTCGGCCTGAACAGGATAAAGCCAATAGTTATTATCTTTATCCTGCATACCGAGGGCGGGACGTAGCCCAGTGGTACAGCGTGCGGTCGGTGTGAGATCAATCCCTGTCGGTGGGCCCATTGGGCTATTTCTTGTTCCAGCCAGTGTACCACGACTGGTATATCAAAGGCCGTGGTATGTACTACCCTGCCTATGGAATGGTGCATATAAAAGATCCCTTGCTGCTAATCGAAAAGAGTAGCCCATGAAGTGGCAACAGCAGGTTTCCTCTCTCAATATATGTGGTCCTTAACCATATGTCTGACACCATGTAACTGTAACTGTAAATAAAATGTGTTGAGTGCATCGTTAAATAAAACATTCCTTTATCCGGCATACCATACAAATTAAGTGGAAATGCTATTATTTCTGTTATTTTAGCTACATTGTATGATAACCTAGAGGTTAAATGAGCGATTTTGTAAGGTAGCTATGCATGTGATGTCACATGAGTGACATCAAAAGTCATATCCTGCTACTGTACGTTTATGACTTTTCTTTATCCGTCATAATCAGTCAATAGAAACAGTGGTTGCAGGATAAAAGAACTATAGATTGAAATAAGGAGCCGTCTCAAAATTCTGGCACATCACTCCACATGAATAACATACATTTGAGGGAGGCTGGGTTAACGACACTTCTGTTTGTAACTTGACAACAAACTTATCGATTTCCAGCAAACGAAAAGCATTTTAAAACATAATTATTTTAAACATCAGCACTGGCAAACATTGGTCATGTGCTGTAATATCACAAAGCATGGATATTAGTTTTAATGGTGGAAACTCGGGGTTAGTCCTGGGTGAGCAAAATATTTTGCCAAATTGTCTTAAAAAAACCTTCACAAATTGCAGTTATTTTCTTTAAAATGTCAGTTATTACCAAAAATTATTTCGCCAAATTAAAATAAAATCTGCCAAAGCTTTCAAAATTCGCAATTGGCGAATGTCAGAGCTAGCCTTGAAACTGGTTTATTGACTGGTGGCGACATTAATTGTATAGCCTGCACTAAATCGAGTGCTTCCATATCTTAGTTTGAGTTGTAGTGTCAGATATTTAGAGTAAATGCAAGTGCAGCTCTGATGTTATTATTGTTTATCATGTGAAAGAAAAGGAGATCGGATTCAATCCTGTACAAACAATGCGATGAACATGATTTTTATAGATGGCCAGTAAGCATGAAAATAGTTTTCAAATTGAGACAAACATCATCAGCCTGTTTGTTTGTTGTTTATACTTCTTTCCGTACTTATAATCAAATTAAGGTTCAAGCATGCTGTCCTGGGCACACTCGCCTAAACTATCTGGACTCTGTTCAGGACAGTGGGTTAGTGGTTAGTTTAAGAGAAGTCAGTGTAGTAGCCGAACGCCTTACCCAATGAGTCACTAAACTCGCTCTGGGTGGGAGCCTGCTGGTACCAGGCTGCGAACCCAGTACCTGCCAGCTTTAAGTCCGATTGTTTAACCACTACAACACCGAGGCCGGTCACCAGCTTGACAACAGGACTGTTTATCAATGAACTGGTGTTTACGCAGTTTTAATTCAATACAGATGAATGTTCAGTCTGTGTATCTTTTCTAAAGACCGACCATGTTCGGGGAGGGTATAGCAGAAATAGAACAAATTTGATATACTTTTTTAGTTCAAAATCTGGAGTAATGATCTTATATCACCACCATAATACTGTTTGTAAATTTTCTTACTAATAACACCATTTGTATTTTTCATCGGGCTATTATGTCATTTGCACAGTGATTTTTACGATAAAATGGGTCTACTTTTATTCCATTTTGAAAAGTAATGGTTAGGGGCATATTTGAAAGAAAGAATTTTTTTTTTGGAAAAACACTTGATGAACAATATATATTATATCTTCTTATATTATTAAACAGTATTGTTACTGTTTCACTTTTGTTAATTTTTAACCTATAAGCATACTGTTTTTGTTTTTTGTGGGGAGGGGGATGTTAAAAATAATTTTATAGATTTTTAATAACACAGTTTTGTGCGATAATGTATGCTTTTTTTTTTTTTGTCTTTATCAAAATGAATATAAACTGCCAGCCTAAAAATATGTGAGAATAGTATTAAAGTGATTTGAGATGTGTGACTGGTCATCCACTTTGACATGAATATGAAATCAAAACTTTATCCAGTAATTTTTAGCCATCTGGGGGCCTAGATATTCCTCTTAATTGACTCTCTTTTTTTTTTTTAAATAATTAATTTTTAGCTGTACAAAACTGCCCCGGACAGTTTAGATTTAGGTGAAAGTGTAATGAAAATAAACAATTTCAGATACACAGTCAATACTCTGCTATTTCATGTTATGTTCTTTTTTGTTATCTTCGTGTTTTGTCACTTGTAGTACTATTCTAGATCAGCTACTGACATTGTTTTTTTGTTTGTTTGTTTGTTTGTTTGTTTTTTCATAACAAAACCATACCAAGTGGCATCATAGTTCATTACAGATTTTCATGAATACAAACCAAGGCTTTTCAGGGCACGATATTTGAAAATTTTAGGTCACTGGAAGTTGATTAATGTGATTTGTATTTAGGTAAACCAGTTGTAGTGTTTATGAATTATGTAAACCTAACACTTTTACAGGTAGACTGTGCATTGTGTCTTATGGGTAGCACTCACCTGAGTTATAATGGGTCATGGGATTGGTCACCTAGATAGATGCATTGGGGTGCCTCCACGGCTGGTGTGTCAAAGAACGTGGTTTGTCAGGGGTTGAAATAATCAGAAGGCCTAATTGCCAATGGTGACCACGTTTTTGTTATTTGAATAAGCCCCTAGAAAATATAGTGTTAATCACATATAGCACCAAACTGGCCTCTACTTTGATTCATCCTGGGGGTTGTGTTAGCTGTTGGTCTCTGAACCTCTACATATTTCAACCATGGTATGTGCTGCCCTGCCCTGTGGGAAAATGCATATAAACCTCCCTTGCTGCTATTTTAGCAGAGTTTAGTTGTTTCTGTTCGGAGCACATTGATTTATTAATGATCGGCTATTTGTAATTGTGACATGAAGTCTTCAGATGAAACCCACTATACTTTCCCATTAGAAGGAAACAAATGTTTTTTAATATACGGTGAAACCCCTGTAAACCGGACACTCTAGGGACTAATTAAAAATGTCTGGTTTTTAGAGGGATCCGGTTTAGAGAGGTTCAATTATGTACTGGTTTTGAAAAGGGGACTTTGAAAAACTTCCGGTTGTGAGGGTATTCCAGTTTACAGAGGGTCTAGTATTGAGAGGTTTCATTGTACACTTCCCCACAGATGAGTCAGAAATACCATGTTCTTTGGTATGTCAATTGTGAGGCCTTGGTTGGGACGAGAAAGAAAAACAGTGGATCCGTCGAGGTGATTTGATCCTAGAGACCCAAGCACTTCATGTGAATGCTCTGACTTCAGCTAGAAGTAGTCTTTGTGACAACAGTGTTGTTGTATTTTTTTTACTGAGTTGACCAAATGTTACAACAGCCATCTAAAGACACCCACAGTTTAACTTGGTGCTGAGATGTCCATTGAAACAGTGGATCCGTCAAAGTAGTTTGGTCCTAGAGACCCAAGCACCTCAGGTGAATGCTCTGACTTTAGCTAGAAGTAGTCTATGTGACAGCAGTGTTGTTGTATTTTTTACTGAGTTGACCAAATGTCACAACAGCCATCTAAAGACACCCATAGTTTAACTTTGTGCTGAGATGTCCATTGAAACGAACATTTCTCTTATCTCGTTCATGCCTAATATGAACTTGTGTCAGAGGTCATGTATTTTATGAAAGGATGGTCCATTTTCCTGGTTTACTATTTCGCACCCCTGTACTCCACTTTGACCTGGTCCATATTAGTAAGCAGGGTAAGATTGAGATAAATTTAAAACATTTATTTCAGTGTTCCAACTATCAGGTGTTTTGTACAGGTCTGATTTTATGAAACAGGCTATAGAATTTTTAATGTATCTTGGCTCTATGATATTGTAAAACCACTGTTGGCTATGACATCACTACAACACATGCCACAGTGATGTTGTAGCCAACGATGTAATAGTTTGTTGTATTTCTGCATCACTATTGCATGTGTTGTAGTGATGTCATAGCCTACGATATCATAGCATTAAGATACCTTCGAAAATATGGGCCCTGGATAATAACTTCACATAATGTTTGTATCATATTTTATATCATCTTTTCATAAACATTCAGGCTTTTTAGGGGGATGGGATGGGTGGTGGAGCTTCTGGGTTTTTAAAAAAAATTTAGTATAGTGCTTTCTTTGCTTGAAGCTACATGTATTTATGCTTTGTTTCCCGGGTGGTCTCATTACGCTGTTTCTTTAGTTGTTAGAGGATCATTATAACATTTAATCACTAATTCCGCAGAGTTCCGGATCACCGTACAATGTCATAATTCTTGGAGTTGAGGAATGGGGAGGGACTTAGTCATATAGTCTTTTCTTTCACTGTTTAAAAAATGTTTGTCAGTAATAATGGAATAGTTTGTTTTATTTGCGTGTCATTCAAGATATACAGGATAATATAACCAGTATAACTCACGTGTCATAACAATTTCACGTAGCCAAAGAATGATGTAATTTTGGGAAACCACATTATAACATAAAGTGGCTTCCCCAATCTTAACTATGTGCATGTGCAAAATGACATCATTTCGTTGTCTCCTTCTAGTTACATTTGAAACATTTTGAAATGGTCCTGGTTATTCATCCGACACACACAAGCTCGTATAGTAATCTCTTTTAATGTTACAAATGACAGATATTAACTACTGCATTATTTGTCCAAAACAGCCTATTGGTAGTCTTTATTGAAATCACTGTAGTTGTATAAATGTTTTTACTGTTGGAATGACTGGAGTGAGATGGAAACTGCAGAATTAACCTGTAAAAAAAAAAAAATAGTGTGTTCATTATTGTGACATGCTTGTATTTTGTTCCTTTATGTTTTTTCTACATCAGTATTAAACCGTTTCATTCATTGCTGCAGTTTACTCACATTGTTAGAACCATTGTTTCTGGACCACATTAAAAACCCAAACTTTTTACAGATGTATTGTTTTACATTTTTTAATTGTTATTTTGTTTTTGAGGCTTCCTGAAATTGACGAAAAGAATGTTCTGATTGTCAGTTAATGATCGATTGCAAAATGTTAATGGTTGTATATGTGTATTTTATTAACTATTAATAATAAATGTTTCTCATTGTTTTTGTTCATATTTACTCTCCCTTGTTTTAGAATAGACACTTATTCAGGGAACATTTTGTTTTCAAAATCTTGATTAGCGATATTTCTACATCAATTGAAAATTGATTAGCAACTACTGTTTAATGTTTAAGAATTGTGTAACGATTTCTGAAACTTGCACAGTGAATTGCGACGCGATACTGAACAAAATGTTTTCTGTTCTGGAAGAAATGTGTATTGTTGAATTGTTTAAACTACCCAGTATTGTGAACGTACATGTTACTTGTATAATGTTACTTGCATAACCGAAGACTGTTGTTGATAACCATTGTCTGTTGTTCCCACTGAAAGGCAGTCAACCTGTATGTGACACCACATGAGGACAGTACACATTACACAGGGTTTGTACGGGTCGTAGAAATCCTCGAAAGTTATGGAATTTGCTAGTTCGTTTCTACTTAACCTGACCTCAAACAAAGGCATATTCTGCTAGTGATATTAGATTAAACTGGAGCAAAGAAAAAAAAGACGTCCAAACCAAGCCAGCGAAGGGGGAAAGAAGGAAATATCGGTCATGTGACTGGAACAGGCAGTAGACGACTTGTTGGAATATTTTTAGCTATCCCATCGGCTGTTGGGATGTTCTGAGCAGACTAATATTCCTAGTGGAATATGCCTTTGTTTGAGGTCAGGTAAAGTATTCTTAAAAGAGAAAACACTCCTAAGTTTTCTCATGTCATTTTCCAGGTCTGGAAAGTCATGGAACTTCATTTTGATCATCATGCAGGGTTTCTGCCAGGGTAAAACGGGTATGGCGCCAAACCCAAATTTTAATTTTTTTTAAGTTAACATTTTGACAAAATTAATGACTCTTATCATTATTGTATGATTTTCTCGACTTTAAACCTAAATGTAACTCATTTTCTCTGTGGGGGAGGCCCCCCCCCCCCCCCATAGCCCCTGTTGACTGTGGTTGCATTCAATTCCATAGTGCCATACCCAAAATTTTCTTTCTGGCAGAAACACTGATCATGGGAAGTCTTGAAAATTGGTCTAGAATTTATTTTGTTAATTTTTATTTACTAAATACTAGTATACTTACAAGAATATTTAGGTATTTTTGTAATTTGTTTTTATATCTAATCAGATTCATTTATGACAATAGACGACATGCCAGTTGTTTTGAGTCAGGAAGGTAGGGGATTACTCCAGTGTGACATGGTGGTAGGTGTCTGTTAAAAAGAAGGGTGTCACTTAAATTTTGAATGTCTCTTTAGAATACTATGTAGTAATAGAAATCTGTCTTTAGGTGCTCTCTAGTGAGCTGGAGTGTCTTAAAGCAGCATTATCAGGTTTGGAATTGGCTTGGTTAAATATATTTCAGTTGTATAATTATACTGAATTGCAGAACATTCTATATATTTAGTCATTTTTGTTTCCTAAATGCTTGTATTATGATAATCTGCAGGGAACTGATAAGCGAACTTGGGCCTGTTCAGAATTTTGTTTTTATTTCTTCACTTGATGTCACAAGTTTCATTTATATGGAGCAGGTTCCTAATAAATTATTTTAAATGGGTTAAACTTTGTGTTGCACTGTATTATTAAAGTTGGAACTGTAGTTTAAGATGTGTTACATCAAGAGCACAAATAGCATTGTTCCATATGTCATAACATCAATAATGTTGCTTTAAGATGTATTTTACTTCCTAGTGTTTTCAGCATTGAAAATGTTGTTAACTTGCATTAGGCTTCACTTTGCTCAGTGCACACCACATTGTAAATTTCAGGTCCATCCAAATTTGAAAAAGACAATAGAACAGAATTTTTGTTTCTTCAAATACTAGCATGTGAGGCCATTTGAGAAGGGAGTTGGTGCCAGCATTCCTTCATGAAAAAAAAAAAAAATGATGTTAAAAATATTCCTTAATTTTTTTTTAATTTTTTTTTAAAATTGTGTACACTTTCAGGAGCAGGTGGGGGTTACCCCTTCAAAAAAAAAAGGAGAAAAGGAGTTTGTATGTTCATGAATTTAAAATGTTTATAATTAATTGTGAATCAAAGATTTTATTTTTTTTAATTCTTTAAAACTAAAATATTTAGATATTTGTTAAAATTGTTTTGAAATGTGAAAATTGCATTTGTCATTAATTCACATTTAAAATTAGGAATGTACGTCATTGGGCCTGAAATAATGAGAAGACACACGACACGTGTATAAATACTACAGTGTGTCATCTGTCTGGTACATTGCAGAAGTGTTTGTGCAATATCATACCTGTAATCTGCAAAATAAACTTCATGTCATCAGAATAAATGTCATAACAATGATGTCTTTGTATTTTGCTTTGTCTATGGTTTAAAGTCATTGTAGTTACAAAACCGGCCTTTGTGGCGTCGTGGCAGGCCATCGGTCTACAGGCTGGTAGGTACTGGGTTCGGATCCCAGTCGAGGCATGGGATTTTTAATCCAGATACCGACTCCAAACCCTGAGTGAGTGCTCCGCAAGGCTCAATGGGTAGGTGTAAACCACTTGCACCGACCAGTGATCCATAACTGGTTCAACAAAGGCCATGGTTTGTGCTATCCTGCCTGTGGGAAGTGCAAATAAAAGATCCCTTGCTGCCAATCGGAAGAGTAGCCCATGTAGTGGCGACAGCGGGTTTCCTCTCAAAATCTGTGTGGTCCTTAACCATATGTCTGACGCCATATAACCGTAAATAAAATGTGTTGAGTGCGTCGTTAAATGAAACATGTCTTTCTTTCTTTGTAGTTCAACCATCTACGTGTTATTCAGATATCACTTGCATTTGTGACGTTAGGGTGGGACATAGACCAGTGGTCAAATGCTCGCTTGATGCACGGTCAGTCTGGGATCGATCCCCGTAGATGAGCCCATTAGGCTATCTCTCTTTCCAGCTAGTGCACCGCGACTGGTATATCAAAGGCTGTGGTTTGTGCTATCCTGTCTGTCGGATGGTGCATATAAAAGATCCCTTGCTACTAATGAACAAAATGTAGCAGGTTTCCTCTCTACGACTATACATGTAGGTCAAATTGACACCCAATAGCCTAGGATTAATAAATCTAGTGGTGTTGAAACAAAACTACGACTATACATGTAGGTCAAATTGACACCCAATAGCCTAGGATTAATAAATCTAGTGGTGTTGAAACAAAACTACGACTATACATGTAGGTCAAATTGACACCCAATGGCCTAGGATTAATAAATCTAGTGGTGTTGAAACAAAACTACGACTATACATGTAGGTCAAATTGACACCCAATAGCCTAGGATTAATACATCTAGTGGTGTTGAAACAAAACTACGACTATACATGTAGGTCAAATTGACACCCAATAGCCTAGGATTAATAAATCTAGTGGTGTTGAAACAAAACTACGACTATACATGTAGGTCAAATTGACACCCAATAGCCTAGGATTAATAAATCTAGTGGTGTTGAAACAAAACTACGACTATACATGTAGGTCAAATTGACACCCAATAGCCTAGGATTAATAAATCTAGTGGTGTTGAAACAAACTACGACTATACATGTAGGTCAAATTGACACCCAATAGCCTAGGATTAATAAATCTAGTGGTGTTGAAACAAAACTACGACTATACATGTAGGTCAAATTGACACCCAATAGCCTAGGATTAATAAATCTAGTGGTGTTGAAACAAAACTACGACTATACATGTAGGTCAAATTGACACCCAATAGCCTAGGATTAATAAATCTAGTGGTGTTAAAACAAAACTACGACTATACATGTAGGTCAAATTGACACCCAATAGCCTAGGATTAATAAATCTAGTGGTGTTAAAACAAAACTTTAATTGTGACATTACTGTTTTACAAACTTGGCATCTACCAGCATAGGAATGGCTTAACCATTGCACTAGTATTGAGAATTATATTTGATTAATTTTTTCCCACCATGTATCAAACAACCCAGCTGGTATATCAAAGGCTGTGGTATGTGCTGACCTGTGGAAAAGTGTATCTAAAAGATTCCTTGCTGCTGATGGTAAAATTAAGTGGGTTTTCTTTAAGACTATATGTTTCACATCCAGTAACTGATGATCAGTGTGCTCTACTGGTGTCGTTGAACACAAACTTTTATTGAGGTCAATACTCTTGGTCATTGTGAAGAACACTATAAAATGAGTGGTGAGTTTAATGCCTTTGGGTGATAAGTCAACATGCTCTAGTGTCATTCAGAAAACACTTTTATTGAGCACATTAATCATCGGCTGTTGGACGACAAACGTGGTAATTTTGATTTATAGTCCTGGAGAGGAAACCAGCTACATTTTTCCATTAGTAGCTAGGGATCTTTTATATGCACCATCCTACAAACAGGATAACACATACCACGACATTTGATATACCAGTTAATGTGCACTGGCTGGAATGAGAAATGGCGCAATGGACCCACTGACGGAAGTCGATCCTAGACCGACGGTGCATCAAGCAAGCGCTTTACCACTGGGCTATGTCCCGCCCTGTGTGAAACAAAAATAATGTCACATTGTGCTAAAAGATGGATTCAAAACCTTTATAAAATAGGGGGATCTTTTTTATTATTATTTACATGGGGGTTTCTTTCTCTTTCTTTTTTTTTTTTTCTTTTTTTTTTTGGGGGGGGGTATTTTGTGTGTGGTTTGGGGAGGGAGATGTCTTGATCACCATCATTACAAATATACGGAGAACATAATTAAGCAACCCTTGTTTTTCTACCATGACTGTGTAACAATATAATTTTACTCTCATCCAGTCTGAAATCTGACAGAAAAATTAATATCAGAAAGATGGGTATTGACCAACAAAAACACAAATAATGATGGCAGTGTTTCATATTATAATTGTGTTGATTTAATAAAGTTTTTAAATTACTGAATTTGAGGTACAATTGGGTCCCAGTGGCAGATCCAGAAAATCCTCTTCTTTTTCTTTTTTGGGAGGGGGTAACAGTGACATGTTCAAATGCCACATATGTTCCTGGAGGGGTTCCTCAGATTCTACTTAATTAAAAAAAATTAAAATAATAATAATTGTAAAATTAGGGGTAGTGGCCGGAGCCTCCCTTAGATCTGCCACTGTTCCGAAAAGTTCTACAATCAGGTATAATTGAGCATTTTCCCTGAATGTGTTCGAAGTAATCTCATAAAGGCAACTCCAGTCCAAAAAAGTTGGTAGTGAGTGGATCTGCCATTTGCCTGAATAAGTTATAATAGTCTCTACCCTTCTTATTTCCCTGCTTATACCTGGGCTGTCTGTCCAGGACAGTGGGTTAATAGTTAGTGGTTAGGTAAAAAGAAGTTTGGGTAGTGCCCTTAAACCTCCCTCTTTGAGAATCTCTCTGTCCGTCTCTCTCTGTCTCTCCCTCTCTCTCTACCTCTACCTCTCCCTCCATCCCCCTCTCTCTCTCTCTCTCTCTCTCTCTCTCTCTCTCTCTCTCTCTCTCTCTCTCTCTGTCTCTTTCCCTCTGTCTTGTCTGTCTCCATCTCTTTGTCTGTGTGAGTCGTTAATGGGATACAAACCCTGTAGGTTTAAGTCCGATGGCTTTACCATTACATCACCGAGGCTGGTAACTGCCACTTAATTTGTCTACATGGGCCATTATCAGATAAAGTCCCAAATTCACGTTTTTACTTTCAGAAATAAAAAGGCACTATTTAAACAAATTAATTATTTGATGACTTAATAAAATAAACATCAAGGGATCGTATAACAGTGTTAGCAGCGCACTTTTCTTCATTGTGTTAGTACATTAACATGATTGTAAATAATCGCAAATTAATAACAATATACATTATCAAAACCTCGTAGCCCAGTGGTAAAGCTCTTGCTTGTTGCCCGGTCGGTTTGGGATTGATCCCCGTCGGTGGGTCGGCCCATTGGTCTATTTCTCATTCCAGCCAGTGCACCACGACTGGTATATCAAAGGTCGTGGTGTGTGCTATAAAGATCCCTTGCTACTAATGGAAAAATGTGGGTTTCCTCTCTAAGACTATGTGTCAAAATTAGCAAATGTTTGACATCCAATAGCTGATGATTAATAAATCAATGCGCTCTAGTTGTGTCCTTAAAACAATTTTTTAATTTATTTTTTTAAGTTGAGCTTGTTTTTTGTTTTTTTAATAGCTTTATAATGAATTTAAAGTGATACATCGCATTACGGTACTGACATGAAACTTTGCGACAGTGTAGGCTAACTAAACATTTGCCTTCCAAATATTTTTAGTAAACGAAATTGATGTTTATCTGCTGTAATATGAAGAAAATAACTTTTAATAATATCAGTAACTGATTTGTTTGTCAATTATTCACCCATATCTATAATAGCCATGACAATATATCTTCCCCATGTAGCCTAGACATTAGTCAGGTCCCATTTTCCAGAAATGTGATATGTCATATGTAGGCCTACGGGCATTTGTTTTAGGATTTGGTCCAACATAGATTTTTAACCTAATTTTGATATGCTGAAACAAACAAAAACATATTATTATTATTATTATTATTATTATTATTTATTTATTTATTTATTTGTGGTTGTTGTTTTTTTTGGGTTTTTTTTTTTTTTTTTTTTGGGGGGGGGGGGGGGGGGGGTGTCATAATATGAGCGTGTACAAAATTATTAGTGCCGATAATACGTTGTATCCAAATATAAAGACGTGTTTTTGTGTTTTGTTATTTTAACTACAAATAAGCATTATTTTTCAAATGGCCAACATTTGTTTTTGGATTTAGCATATTTAAATTTGGTTAGAAAAGTATGTTGGATACAATCCTAAAGAAATTATCGCACACAAACAGATATAACCATAATCTGTAACACTATTATATTTACATCTAATGTATTTTCAACACAATCCTAATTTCGTATACTGCCATTTTTGTATTTGTCATTTTGACCCACTAAACGTAATTTCTTAGATGGCCAACATATTTTGTTGTTGTTGTTGTTTTTGTGTTTTTTTATTCTGCACCCCATATGTGGTTAGAAAACTATGTTTGATATAATCCTTTAAAAAAAATGCTCGTACTTCAATAAATAAGCACTTTTTATAAAAAAAAATGGGATCTTACTTTGTTAACACGTGAGAGCATTAGTAAAAATAATAATAATAAATAAAAAAATCCTAATCAGCGAATCTGAGAAAATTTATCTTGGGTTGAATAATGTCTTTATGGTGTTATTTGCTATTAAGTTACAAAATCATGAGAATCTTGTATTATTGTAAGAATTAGCCCATATATCAAAGGCTGACGACATCAATTTGGGACTTTTATCTGATAACTCATTTTATATATATGTAAGAGCAAAGAAAGAAAGAAATGTTTTATTTAACGACGCACTCAACATATGGTTAAGGACCACACAGATTTTGAGAGGAAACCCGCTGTCGCCACTACATGGGCTGCTCTTTCCGATTAGCAGCAAGGGATTTTTTATTTGCGCTTACCACAGGCAGGATAGCACAAACCATGGCCTTTGTTGAACCAGTTATGGATCACTGGTCGGTGCAAGTGGTTTACACCTACCCATTGAGCCTTGCGGAGCACTCACTCGGGGTTTGGAGTCGGTCTCTGGATTAAAAATACCATGCCTCGACTGGGATCATGTAAGAGCAGAACGTAGCCCAGTAGTACAGCGCTCGCTTGATTCGTGGCCGTGGTATGTGGTGTCTTGTTTGTGGGACGGTGTATTTAAAATATCCCTTGCTACTAATGGAAAAATGTAGCAGGTTTCCTCTCTAAGACTATGTCAAGATTAGCAAAACTTTGACATCCAATAGTCGATGAATAAAAAATCAGTGTGCTCTAGTGGTGTTGTTAAACAAAACAAACAAACATAAATAGTATGTCAATTTAGAGGGATCCAGGAGTGGTCTTGTTGCTGTTCTTTGAGTTTTATTGCCCCTTGTAATTTTTTTTTACATGTATATGGATTAGCATTCAGAATATTCCGGCCTCGGTGGTGTCATGGTTAAGCCACAGGACATAAGGCTGGTAGGTACAGGGTTCGCAGCCCGGTACCGACTCCCACCCAGAGCGAGTTTTAACGACTCAATGGGTGTAAGGTCACTACACCCTCTTCTCTCTCACTAACAACTAACCCACTGTCCTGGACAGACAGCCCAGATAGCTGAGGTATGTGCCCAGGACAGCGTGCTTGAACCTTAATTGAATATTAGCACGAAAATAAATTAAAATGAAATGCAGAATATTAAATTTTGTTACCATACCCCTCTGGCTCACATCACGATAAATGTATTCTTAATACAAATATTACGCATTCAAACATAATATATATGTGGGGGCTTGCACAACCAAATTTATATACTTGTACGTCCTACTGTATAATCTTTATAGTGACACGCGACTGCATACCATAAATATAGATCATCGCTTCATCGATCACGTTTCAAATGTCCCGAAATAGAGTACAGGTCACTTCAGATTAATCTCATTTTTGTTTTCTTACAACATCACGTGATCGTGTGGTCACTGACCGCCAATGTACTTGGTTAGGAAAATGGCGTACGTTTATTTAACAACACACTTTAAAATCGTATTTTAAACTTTGTAGAGATACCTATAGGGAGGGGTGGTGTGGGAAGAGACTACCCCCTCCCTCCCCACAACTGCTGCCAACATGCGAAAATAAAATTGGTAATTAAACAGGGCTCACACGGGAACAAATTTTGTCTTGGCCAATTTTCAGAAATGTATATTATTCCCTTTAAAATCATTAATCTGTGGTTAACTTGAGGAATATTTTATCAGCTAAAGTCTAAATTTTGTAGTCATTATGTATACAAATTAGCAATTGGCTAATTTGGCAATGTACAGGGTTTGCCCAGATAAAATCGCCATAAGAGAGTCAAATTATACAAATAGCCCATCCACATAGATATAATATATTGGGGTGGAGTGTGTGCAGGGAACACACTTGCACTCCATGCAGCAAGAAGGGGCACTCCCTCACGCACCCACCCCACACGCCGTGTGTGTGTATGTATGTGTGTACATGTATGTATGTATGATTTTATAAAATTTAATATTTTTTTTTTTTAAAGTTTGATTGGGGGCATGGTCCCCTCCCTTCGCCAGTGTTTGATGGTGGGTAATAAAATGTCACACTCGTTTTCGCTAAATACAATTTTTACGAAACTTTCGTTCGGTCAAATACTAACATGGGAACTTTATTAATTTCGTAAACATTATATCTAGCGAAAACGAGTGTAGTATTCAATATAAATTGCTCGCCATAATCTAAATTAGGGAAACAATTAATCACTCCCCTCAAACCTCTAGAAACTTGGCTCACTCACCCCCCTCAAACCCTAGAAACTTGGCTCGCCACAATCTAGACCCCTCCTCCCATCACAATTTTCTGCACAAACGCCAGACAAAATAAAACGAACAAAAATACATTTAAACTACTTCGTAGTGGTTGTGATGGAAGTGGTGGTTGTGGTGATGACACACTTAGACTACTACGTGGTGGTGGTGGTGGTGGTACTAGAAATAGTAGTAGTAGGCCTAATGGTAATAATAGTAGCCTAGTCGTAGGAGGAATAGTAGTCGTAGTGATTGTGGTAGTTGTAGTAGTGGTGGTGGTGGTGGTGGGACTAGAAATAGTAGTAGTAGGCCTAATGGTAATAATAGTAGGCTAGTAGCCTAGTCGTAGGAGGAGGAATAGTAGTCGTAGTGATTGTGGTAGTTGTAGTAGTGGTGGTGGTAGTTGTAGTAGTAGTAGTAGTAGCAACAGCAGCAGTGGTGATAGTTGTAGTAGTAGTAGTAGTAGCAGTCAGGCGAGGGCCCAAGCCCCCTATTTTTGGTCAAATAATATATATTACATAATACACCAAAAATGCAAACTTATCCCGACCATCTGTCAAGGATCTGGGCCCCCTTTATTAAAAAATCCAGGATCCACGCCTGGCAGTAGTAGTAGTAGTAGTAGTAGTAGTAGTAGTAGTAGTAGTAGTAGTAGTAGTAGTAGTAGTAGTAGTAGTAGTGGTGATGTTATAATTATCAGAGTTGGCAGTTCCCTCCCCAGTATTTCTGCAAAAAACTATTTATTTTAATAAAAACAGTCATGATTATGATAGTATATAATGTATTTTACCAAAAATAGGTTACACGAAAATAAACTTGGTCATTAAGTGAATCAAATTATTCAAATAGCCCATTCACATAGGTATGATATATGGGAGGGGGGGGGGGGGTTGCGGGGAACACACACCCCTCACGCACACACCTTATTGGCCTGCGCCTCCCCAGTGCCAAATGTCTTCCGATACCTTGTTATTGATATGCATATATTCGTAGACCTAATGACATTTTTGCAAGAACTAATGACTGCTTACCAGCCTCGGTGGCTTCGTGGTTAAGCCATCGGACATAAGGGACCATTCAAATATTACGTAACGCTTAGGGGGGTGGGGGTGTAAGTCCAAGCGTTATGTGGCGTTACAAGGGGTGGGGGTGTATTGAACAGCGTTACGTAACACAATTTTGTTTTCTTTTAAACGTGCCATGCCATGACAACAATATATATTAGTAATATTCAATTAGGGTCTGGTATAATTTTTCTTTGTCAACCTTGATGGTGATCAATTAAAATGGCGCAAGTGAAAACCCGCGGGATTTTGTTCCCCCGCTGTACAGCAATACGTCACATTAATGACGTCATCGTAGTATACATGGGTATAAATAAACATTGCCACGTTGCTTTGTCTGTGTGTTGGGGGGGGGGGGGGGGGGGGATATTTCCGAGCGTTACGTAATATTTTGGGGGTGTATGGTCTAGCGTTACAAGGGGGTGGGTGGGTGTCTAATTTTGACAAAAATAGCGTTACGTAATATTTGAACGGCCCCTAAGGCTGGTAAGTACGGGATTCGCAGCCCAATACCGGCTCCCACACAGAGCGAGTTTTAACGACTCATTGGGTAGGTGTAAGGCCACTACACCCTCTTCTTTCTCACTAACCACTAGCAATTAACAAGTAACCCCCTGTCCTGGACAGACAGCCCAGATAGCTGAGATGTATGCCCAGGACAGCGTGCTTGAACCTTAATTGGATATAAGCACGAAAAGAGTTGAAACGAAATAAATAAAATGACTATTTTAAATTCGTTTTATAAGTTTTCTTCTGGTATTGTAATAGTTAAATATTTAAGTCATTTTATTCCTAGTATTACTGACTATAACATGTACCATAATGTATATGCTGTCTAATTTCCAGCTAAAAATAATATTGTGTTGAAAACAAATATGGAGTTGGTTTTTAAACAATAACTGTGATAAGTACCTATTTAGCCATAGATAATACAAGAACTAGCATTAAAAATGAAAGTTCTTCTTTTGTTCAGATCATAAAACTAGTTACCAATAGTGTACTAGATGTTGTCATTTTAATATTTTAAAGAAACACACTGTCAACAAACACAAAATTCTTTAGAATAGGCGCCAAAATAATTAATGTAAACAAACTCGCCAGTAGCTTCTTTTACGTCCGCCTGACTGCTATAAATAACAATGACTCATTGTATGACGTCATTCTTTTTTAACTTGTTGGAAACGGAAAACATCAAAATGAAAGAACCGCGATCGCGATCAATTTCTCCCCGATCCGGGTCCCAACCACGATGCCAAGCTGTGTCCAGATCACGAACTCGATCAAGAACTAAGTCTCCGGTCGTAATGGTAGAAGCCAAGCAGAGTAACAGAGGTCCCCTGAAAGGCAGATCCAGGAGCCGAGGTCGTTCGAGGGGCAGTAAGCGAAAGAGATCTCAAAGCAAAAAGTCTAGATCTCGTTCAAAGAAACGAAAGCGAGGAGCCAGCTCCAAAAAAAGGAAAGGCGGGAAAGGAAAAAAGAAAGGAGGGAAGAAAGGCGGAGAGCCAGCAGCGAAGCCAAAAGGAACTCCCAAGACCGCGAGTGAAGGAACTGAGTCCACCACTCCCACAGAGGAAAAGACCGAGTAAGAACATGGGAGGACGATGATTGCGGAATGTAGGCATGCCTGCAGGAAGCAATCAACACAATTCACAAGGCCCTTTTAAGGGCCACCTACATCTCACGAATGAAAGCTTATACCTCTTCCAATACACCAACTTTATATGAATAAGAATTTATTTACGTAACACCCTTGTATGGGGCAGCGTAATAACCATGATACGGCCTATACATTTATATACAAGAATAAGAATAATTTATTTGCATAACACCCGAATATGGGCAGAGCAAAAATAACAATATAATATACATTTATCTGCAGTAAGAATAACATAAATATACATTAATTACATGAACAAACATCTGAATCAACAAATACATATGTAATTTAAGCCTTATTACTAGTGATATTAATATTTAGGTAAAAGCAAATATTGTCAGAAGTGTACAGCACAATAACATGTTCCAATACATCAACGTTATAAGAATTTATTTGCGCAGGCCCGTATTGGGGAGGGGGGGGGGGTTCGTCCGAACCCTCCCGCAAACGTTGTTTAGGACTCCCCTTCTCCCCTTATCAAAGCTATACAATGTACATTATTCAGAATTCTAACTAATCTGGCAAAAAAAAAATTATAATAAAAAATAAACAACCCAAAGGAATCTACATGATTGTAGCAAAAATATTTAATTGTACTTTCTTCTATATTGATGACCTCGTAGTATTCGATAATTAAATAACAATGACAGCAGTTCTCCTTCCATTGATTTATTATTCAAAGAAATACGAGGTTAACAACAGCAAGTAATCCTGTTAGGTCAGGTCAGATTATAGGTTTCAACGTGCACATTCAGAACAAGCTGTTGTAGCACACGCCTGTCATGGGCGCAGGTGTCGACTTTGGCCGGCTCCACCATGCAGGACAGGAAAAGGTTTCGGGTGGGTCAAACTGGGGGTCAGAAGAGAACACAAGCAGCCCGACCAGGGTCGGTAATACGCGAGGGTTGGTGTTGGTGCTATTGAATTTGCAAATATCCCGTAGGATTAAAGCCAAATAGAAAATGCTGCGTAATTTTTAAGGTAATTTTGACGTATAATTTAGAATGATTCATCATTACTGAAAATGGAGCTAATTGGTTGATTTGACTTAGTTGATCGAAAGGTAGCTTCTGTCGAAAACTCCTTATCTTTATATAGAGATTCAAATCGTCACTGGCTTCTATATTTCTATATATATTAAGAATATTCCAGCGTCGGATTATGCTTTAGGTAAGGGGGGGGGGGGGGGGGGGGGGTGTTCCAAAACAATATGTAAATGTTTATAATTTGAAATTATAAATTTTATGTGAATATCAATTCAGATCTACGTGGTGGGGTTGGGTTTGTTAGCCAGGGGGTGGGCGTGCAACTGGGGAAACGGTTATTTCAAGTATTTCGAATCTGTTTATGACCAACATGTAGATGCCACTTTGATGATATGACGCGTCAGTGACACAAATGAAATGGGATGCAATACCTTATGCTGAAAACGTTTGAAGACTGCAACTGTAAATCTACTTATAACAGGGGCTGCATGATACACAATTTTAAGAACGTTATTGTTTCATTTTTCACAAATATGTTCATCATTAAAGGAACTGATTATAGTTCTGACGTACACGTACCTTTTTTGTTTGTACGGTTATACTAAGCAGTTGACATAAATATTTAAAATATACATCGGGTCAATACCCGGAATTCCTGTTGTGTGGTAGAATTTCATTATCTTGAATTTTAAAAATAAAAAATAGCCTTAATAGCAAAAATATAATCTACAAAATAGTCGTAAATCGTTTGGTTTAAAATATCATTTTTCAAATTCCAGATGCCAGGAAAACGCGTTCTAGGCTGTCAGAGGTTTCATAATTTCCAGGGAACAACAACAAAAAAGAAATGTTTTATTTAACGACGTACTCAACACATTTTATTTACGATTATATGGCGTCAGACATATGGTTACGGACCACACAGATATTGAGAGAAGAAACCCGCTGTCGCCACTTCATGTGCTACTCTTTTCGAATTAGCAGCAAGGGATCTTTTATATGCACCATCCCACAGATACGGTAGTACATACCACGTTCTTTGATATACCAGTCGTGGTGCACTGGCTGGAACGAGAAATAGCCCAATGGGCCCACCGACGGGGATCGATCCCAGACCGACCGTGCATCGAGCGACAATCTAATTAAAATTAGCTCCACTATTACATGTGGATCTAACAGCAGCCAGTTGAAGCTCATGTCCACCAATCAAAACCTTACTTGCAGAATCCCCCCCCCCCCCCCCCCCCCCCCCCCCCCCCCCCCCCCCCCCCCCCCCCCCCCCCATGCCAGTTATTTAAAAATAATTTGAAAACATTCCGAATTATCCTGAGGGTATACATGTTTCGTGTGAATTACGAATGCCGTAAAACATGTTTTATTTTATAAAATAAATAATTTGTAATGTAAAACTGAAGACTGATAACCCATCCCGTACGTATTGGTATGGTTCGCTGTACTGCGGCCACTAAAATAGACTCGCCCGATATTTTTAGAATTTGTATGCTCCCAAATAACGTTATAAAAGGCGAAGGTTGACTGGTCAATATTTAAATTATTATTTACAGACGAAATGTTACCTGGACATTGGAGACTACGCAGTGTTGTTAGCAATCTGATTAAAATTAGTTCTACTGGTCTAAATAAGGCATTCGTAATTCACATGAAACATATCGTATACCCTCAGGATAATACGGAATATTTTCAAATTATTTTCAAATCACTGGCATGATTCTGCAAGTAAGGTTTTGATTGGTGGACATGAGCTCCAACTGGCTGCTGTTAGATCCACATGTAATAATGGAGCTAATTTTTATTAGATTGATCGAGCGAGCGCTTTACCACTGGGCTACGTCCCGCCCCTCCAGAGAACATGCCCCAGCAAATACCTAGTCGAACCCTCCCACTCAAAATGCTGGCTACGGACCTGTTTGCATTACACCCTTATATGGGGCAGAGTAATAACCATAATAGGGCCTATACATTTATATACAGCACAATAACATATATATTCCCATTTCAGTTTTAAAATACATCCGCTGTACTCTTTATGGATTAGTCAGGGCACACTCACATTAGCCAAAGTAGGATACTCTGACCAATTCAGTTAGTGTATTGCCCAATATCAAATAATCTGGTGTCAGCAAACAGATATAAGAATGATATAACATCAATAACAACAACAAACCCCCCCCCCCCCCCCCCAAAAAAAAAAAAACCCCCCAACCCAACCCAATAATAATAACAATATTAATGTACAGGCTAGACGGAGACACAAAATTTGTATTCTATTTATAGGACTACAATGACTATATAGCCCATAGGCGTGACCAGAATTTTATATGGGGGGGAGGGACCCACTATGTATGTGTGTATGGTTTTATAAAATCTAATACAATAAAAAAAAAAGTGCTCATGTGCTCTCCCCCCCCCCCCCCCCCCCCCCCGCTACGCTACTGATATAGTCTAATAAATAAAGTATTTTTATAAAAATGAAATGGTCGAAGTACTTGGATATATATTAAATTACTGCCCCACTGATAGCCGGAACAAGAACTTTACAATAAAATGTTAATACATGGTTAGAATTTCAGTATCACCATTATTGTATGACATAATTAATATAAATTGTAAATTGCTATCAACAGTCGAAAAGTCGGAAAAGGAGTTTAACGTATCAAATAGTTGTTGCCTTTCAGCAAAATAAATAGAACAGTCTAAAATAAAATGTTGTTAATTTTCCACAGCTTGGGAAATATAAACAAACAAATCCTCATTTTAATTAGTTTTTAAGGTTTACATAATCCCCCATATGATGATAGAAATTTGATGTCCAGAGCAGTTAGCTATCCAATTTAAACTCTGATTTGAATACACTGTATATTCTGAGTTTAGAATCATTGTTTAGAATAGTAGCCTATCCTACCTGAATTTTATTTATTTCGACTGGAGTTCTAGTTTTTAACTTACGTGTATCTCTTTGAGGGTATTGTCAGAAGAGAACAGAACAGAACTCTATTACACTTAGGGCCATCGTTCGATGGAATTTGAGGAATATATATATACACAGTGTAACATTTACAACTACATGTATATACAAATGTAATTCATATATTTAGCATACATGTACAATTCAATTAATTATTATTGTGTCACCTTCCAATTATGCAATAATTTAGTCGTGAGGTAATTAGGGGCTCGCAAGCAGACCAATAAGCGTGAAACTAAATTACACCAATCAAGAACACTTAAAGGGCCGATTTCATATGTCTGGGTTATCAATGTGTTTTGGAAACATATGGGTTAAACCTAGGATAAACCCTGGGTCATGTTTACTGTGCATTTCACGTGTTAGTTTTTCAATAACCCTAGTTTAACACTGGGTTACAATTGTATTGCTTGTACCTGCCCTTGAGGTGGGTTTTTTTTTTGCTGAGTTTGCAAGGCCGTACCCCGAGAATCTCACTTTTTTATATATATAAAACTCCAAAAGAGCAACTAAAATCACTGCCTAAAAATTAGTAATTTTGCTATTCAGATGCCAAGAAATCGTGTCTACGGCTATGTAAATAAAATAAAATAAGAATTTAATTCTTGGGTTATAATACCACGCCAAATAATCCTTAAAATAGTAAACAAATTATTATTTAAAAATGGTTAATTTTGCTAAACGTTTTGGCACGTGCACAACAACCATGACTATGCCTTCTTAACGGGTGAGGTCTGGTGTATTTACGGTCATGTGAATAAAATAAACCCTCCGACGGGTCTGCATTTGCATACCGTGATATTTAGTACAATCATTACTAGACTATAGTAGATGACCCAGTATGACGTAGGTATTTTATACGTAAAATATATATGCCCTAATTAACCTAGCATAGCCATGATTTTATATTGGGAGTGGGACCCATACTATATACCCATACCCATATATCTATTAATGTATGAATATCTATATATTGTATGGATGTCGAGGTTGACTGTTACATACATAGATAGTAACGCACTGGCGCAGGGGATAATTAAATCCTTTCTGGCCTCACAAATTGTCCCATGCTGTTGCTGGGACTCGAACCTATGGCACCGAATCGTATTGTATGTATGTCGAGGTTGACTGTTACATACATAGATATTAACGCACTGGCACACGGGATAATTAAATCCTTTCTGACCTCATAAATTGTCCCATGCCGTTGCTTAGACTCGAATCTGTGGCACCGAATCACCCGCAAATTGCAGAGTCAAATGCAGACTAACCATGATGCGCTCTGAGCTATTGAGGCATCCATAAAAAAAGATGCTCTTTAACTCAACCACATGCATGGGGCCTTATGTATGCATCATGTTATACAAATTTAATAGTTAAAAAAGGTTTGGTTGGGTGGGGGATTGGAGCATGGCGTCCTTGTTCCCCATCACTGCGTACTCTTTCAATATATTTATTCAAAACAGTTACCCGTGTTATATATTTGGACGGCCCATTGGGCTATTTCTCGTTTCAGCCAGTGCTGCACAACTGGTGTAACAAAGGCCGTGGTATGTACTATCCTGTCTGTGGAATGATTCATATAAAAGATCCCTTACTGCTAATCGAAAAGAGTAGCCCATGAAGTCGCAACAGCGGGTTTCCTCTCTTAATATCTGCGTGGTCCTTAACCATATGTCTGGCGCCATATAATCATAAATAAAATGTGTTGAGTGCGTCGTTAAATAAAACATTTCCTTCCGTCCTTCCTTTATTGGACGGTGTAAAATAAATACAGCAGAGTAGCCTACTCGGGTTATATATTAGTACGCCATTTAGCCATGCTTCTCACAAACAGGATAGCACATACCACGGTCTTTGATATACCAGTCGTGATGCACTGGCAGGAAAGAGAAATAACCCAATGAGCCCAGAGACGGGGATCGATCCCAGATCGATAGCGCATCAGCGGACCACTCATCACTTGGCTACGCCCCCCCCCCCCCCAAAAAAAACCCCTATAAAGACAGGCACGGTGGAGAGCAGGGGGCTCTAGTCTCTCCCCCCTCCCCCCTCATAATTTCGAATAAAATATATTGGTAGTAAATCTTAAAGCAGAGATGAATTTTACTTGTAGAATGCAGGAAATTGCATTTCAGGACATCTAGTTTTCCAAATTGTTAAAATGAGCATACCTCGAACCCCCTAGAAAGTTTGCTTTGCGCCTTCGATCTCAGTCACACACACACACACACACACCCGTCACACACACACACACACACACACACACACACACACACACACACACACACACACACAATGTCTACTTGCTTCCGCCGTGCCCGAAAGACCTGTACTTGGTCCTCTTACAACAGTGACTTTTATAATATTTGTCTAGAACTTCATTTCTGGTGTGAACTAATACACATTTTACATCTAGTCATGTGTATTGTATTCGTCCAGCACATCACAAGGTCAATATTTAAGATTTTATTTGGAGACTTACAAAATCCACAGGTCTATAGATCATAAAAGTTAAGTTGAACGCCAAACGATCATATCAAAACACCATTTCAATATTCTATAGAAATTGGGACAACCTAGAACACTGGATACACAGAAATCAATATTTAAGTTGGAAGTTTCAAATGTAGGTAGACCTACATTGGTTTTAGCCGTCTATACAAATACATTTTACCAACTATACTCTTTAAAAAAAGTAGGGGAACTCTAATAAGAATTTACAATTGCCCAAATTGTAAGGTATATTAGCTGTGGGGAATGGTTATATGATAATAGTGAATTAATTGGGAAAACATTATAACCGGTAGTTCAGTATTACAGTAGGTTTTATGACCAGCAAAGATCTTGAAGGACAAATGGGGTCAGAAGTGAATTTTGAAAATTGACGTGTTTTTTTATCAGTAAATCGCAAATTCAAACAATAAAAATTACTAAAAACAAAACAATAACAACTGTATGATCAACAGAATGAAAAAGATTGACAGAAATAATGTTCCACAGTGATTAATGGACCTTCCTGGAAATGGTCAAAATCGAGAATGAAAAAAATAAAGAAAGAAGTGTTTTATTTAACGACGCACTCAACACATTTTTTTTAAATTTACGGTTATATGGCGTCAGACATATGGTTAAGGACCACACAGATTTTTTTAGAGGAAACCCGCTGTCGCCACATAGGCTACTCTTTTACGACAGGCAGCAAGGGATCTTTTATTTGCGCTTCCCACAGACAGGATAGCACAAACCATGGCCTTTGTTGAACCAGTTATGGATCACTGGTCGGTGCAAGTGGTTTACACCTACCCATTGAGCCTTGCGGAGCACTCACTCAGGGTTTGGAGTCGATATCTGGATTAAAAATCCCATGCCTCGACTGGGATCCGAACCCAGTACCTACCAGCCTGTAGACCGATGGCCTGCCACGACGCCACAGAGGCCGTTAAATCGAGAACGACACCCCACGCACGTGTACGGGGAACTGGGTGATGCATGTGCAAAATATGAAATGTGTTTCGGTGTGTTGATAAAGAGACCTGAACGTCAAAACGTATGTTCAGTTTAATAGTTTATATTAACATTAATATTTCAGGTTCCCCTACTTTTTTTTTTTAAAGAGTATATATTTATATAACAAACTAGCCTATTACATATAGACTGTTATAATAAAGTTGTATCTCGTTTAATAATTATATTTTATAAATTTGAACAATTGTGTAAATCACATAAATATATCTATGGATTGGAACGTTTTTAATTCAATAAATGTTTTGGGGATTTAAATTCTAAAACATTTGTGCACGTTTAGCAACTATGTTCATTAATGTAACATGTATAGTAACAGGGGCGCTGCGTGATCTGGACCTGGGGGGGGGGGGGGGGGGGGGGGGTCGAATATGAACCAAGTGGACCTTTTTCTATTTTGTTTTTGCACCACCAGAAACTCCATATGTATAAACCTGTATGTTTTAGTTCTGCTAGCGGACCCCCTAGCCTACGCCCCTGAGTAGGCCTATAAGAAATATGTTTAATTAAAATAAGTTTACATCCATTTATAGGGCTCATATATTATTGTTTGTTTCCGCAATAAATAAAGAACAAAATATCGGAATACTTGATATAGACCAAAATCTGAGTTTTTAAAAAAAAACGTTACAGACCTAACTTGTTTTATGTGCATGCGTACGGTGCTATTATGTGAAATATATTATTAACATACAAGCCTGCTCTCTGGAGTTTAGTTTTTAATTGTTATTCATAGTGTTCTGGGATATGTTGGTAAATATTAAACAATGCTAGTTTAAATTATTGTTACAAATATGAATATTAATCATGCAGTTAGGCGTACATGACCGTTCTAAAGTGCTTTATTAACAATTTCTTGAATCAGTACTTTTATCTGTTGTGAAAAAAAAGACAACAAACGGGACGTCAAAATATCTCAAAACTACTTTTAACTGATTTTTTTAAAGTAATATGATATTCATAAAGTTTTAATTATTATGATAGTTTACAGAAAAACACACATGAATTAAAATTAACATTTTGACGTCGTTTTTAACAGTAGCAGCGTGTGTGCTTTCTTTCGCGTCGGCACTGCACAGGCATAAATAGGGCCTATGACGTCAACAATCACATAATCCAAACTTAAAAATGACCGGTTCAAGACGCTCTAGATTGCGTTCGAGATCTAGTCGATCACGATCGCGATCGCGATCTAGGTCCCAAAAATCTATACCGATGTCCCGATCTAGGAGAAGTAGGTCTAACCGATCTAGCACCAGGTCAATGGAGAATGCAATTTCTCGCAGATCTCGACAACCTACTTCGTCTGTGGAACTACCATCCACTATGGTCCTAAAAGTAATTGATGCAATCACTCAGGACAAGGATATGAAGGGATCATCTCTTCAGACGATCTGCAGACGAATTGCAGCCGATTATAAGGCTATGCCTGTCAAACTGCTGAATGGACAAATCAAGAAGGCGATTATCAAGGGACTCAGCAGAGGATTTATAGTTCGTCCAAGAGGCTCGAAGGCCAAGGGTACCGTTGGACGCTTTCGCCTTGGGAGGATCCCTATTTTAATGGAATCTCATCGTTACTGGTCACGTGGAAAGGCAGACAATGACGATGATGGCGACAGCAAGGGCAAATCCCATAAAAAACGTAAACGCAGTAAGATCAGTAAAAAGGGAGCCTCAAAGAGCAAGAGCCGAGGTCGCAGCAAGAAACAAAAAGGCAAAAAGGGCGGCAAGAAATCAAAGTCGCGCAAACAAAAGAAAGGCCGAAAGTAGGCCAGATTACAACCACAATTACAAAGGCCCTTTTAAGGGCCACCAACCCTCCCGAATGAAACTTTTTTCCATCCAATTCTATAGCAACACACAATAATAATAATAATAATAATAATAATAATAATAATAATATAATGATAATAATAATAATAGGCCTAATAGTAATGATAATAATAAACAAATTAATTTAGAACATAATTTTAGTAATACCAAAACAATTGTTAATAGGTCTATGTATCAAAAACAAATACTAAGGTGGAAAAATGTCATCAAAAATACAACCATTCACGCTCCAAGACACCCCCCTTTGTCTCTTTGTAACCAGTTGGGGGCGGGACGTAGCCCAGTGGTAAGACGCGCGGTCGGTGTGGGATCGATCCCCGTCAGTGGACCTATTGAGCTATTTCTCGTTCCAGCCAGTGCACCACGACTGGTATATCAAAGGTCGTGATATGTACTACCCCACCTGTGGGATGGTACATATAAAAGATTATTTGCTGCTAATCGAAAAAGGTAGCCCATGATGTGACGACAGCGGGTTTCCTCTCAATATCTGTGTGGTCCTTAACCATATGTTTGATGCCATATAACTGTACATAAAATGTGTTGAGTGCTTCGTTAAATAAAACATTCTTTCTTTCTTTCTTTCTTTCATAACCAGTTGAGGGGGTGGAAGAGTTCCGCTCCAATCAAAAAACAAGAAAAAAAAGAAAAGAAGAAACATCCCATGTAAAAGTTAGTCTCTTATAAAAACGAATAGTATACCATTTTATCATGACATGTCCAAGGGTCACTCCCTTTAGTTGGACAATCTAGTCATAACCCAACTAAATAAATATATAATATAATAGGTCAAATAAATATTTTTTAGATTGGGGGGGGGGGGGGGGGGGTCACTATGAGGGCCCAACCCACACTATGTATGCATGTATGATTTTATATATAAAAAAATAATACTGTAGAAAAATAAGTTTTATTGAGGGGGGGGGGGGGGGGGGGGGCATGGCCCCATGCGCCACCCACCCACTCCCTTGCTAAGCCACTGACCTCGCCTGGTCATTTCGTGGTTTAAAGGGAGGTGGGCTTTTTGTAAAAATAAATAAATACAAAATTAAAAAATTAAAAAATTAAAAATGAAACAAATAAATAAGTAAGTAAATAAATAAATAAATAAAAAATAAATAAATAAATAAATAAATAAATAAATAAAATTAAATATATGGATCTTCCATCATTTTTTTTTTTTTAAATATTAAATTCCCCAATGTAAAGCCTAGAGGGTATGTACCTATCGCAGCCCCTGAAAAAGCTAATTTTTAGTGAAAGAATTTTAAAATATAAAATAATATGTCTGACGTCTTCCTTCCTTTAATTTTTTTTATAATATAACACAACTGTCAACAACACTGATTGCTTCTGATATTCTACCTCTCAGCGTAATATACTGTCACTCTAATTAATGTCATGATCATAACCTGTAGCAATTAGTATTTTTCACATACCACTTGCTTTGAAAACAATCATGCGTGAACGCTAGTTGCAGGTTTATGCAGCGGTCAGTGGGTCACATTCAGCACTCAAGGTTCATTTGACCTATTTACCCGACGACGGAGGTCATTGAAGTGGGTCTTTGGAACTTCAAGATATCTGATCTTTGACCCGATCTCAATAAGCTGCAGGAGTTGTTTATACCATCGTTCGCTTAATAAATACTCCGCACAACGAATATTTAACTAACCATTACTTTGCTTAATTTAATAAATGTATCACAAGTTGTTTTCCTGTTAATAATTACAGTTAAATGTTTAGAGAAATCCGCCCTATTTTGTATACTTACCGCGCATTAATATTATAAGGAAGCCGCCATTGATTATGGAGACATGGTTTCCGTAGGTTAAACTGAGAATCGGTAGACTTTCTGCCTACAAAATGTTGTTTTCTTTTATTAATGGATAACACTGCTGAAGTGGCAACGTTTGATGGCGTAAATATGTGACGAGATCTGTCAGTGTGTGTGGAAAATATGGATATTGTGTGTGATTTGGAGTTCATAAATTTCATGACGGGCCAATGAGGATGTTGATACAAACCTTCTCTAGTTGATTCCTGAATTAAGTTCCTGTTAGCCGTCAACTTGGTGACATACTAAACGGCACCAGAAGATGGCCAACAAGATAAAAGGCTGGGTTAGCAAAAACAAACGGAGACACAAAGAAGACGGCTTCGATCTGGACCTTACATGTATCCTCAGTACAAAATGTTCTTGCATTGAAATGTTAAATTGTTTATTTTATGTGAATGTTTTTCTGGATTAATTTTAAGTTTGTGACATCAGTATATATTTTTAAACAACATGTCATATTACTCCACAAATAACCCCTCAAAAGTACAAAACCTCTTGCATTGAAATGATAAATATTTGTTTATTTTATGTGAAGGTTTTTCTGGATTAATTTTAAGTTTCTGACATCAATATTTCTTAAAACAATATATCATATTACTCCACAAATAACCCCACAAAAGTGCCAAAAAACCCTCCATACCAGACATACACAGTGATAGAAATAAGCAGAATTTGTTACTAATCCACCGGACAAATACATCTAGAAATCTACTTGTCCACCAATATTTTCACTTGTCCAAATATATGGAAAACTTATTTTATTCAAGTGTCAGGTTGATGTTTGTGATTGCTATATAATAATATTCAATGGTTTTATTTTTACGCAGCACTTCTTGACATCATAAGAGTCTTATGAGTATCAATACTATCATTTTATAAATACATAGTATGTACAAGTACATGTACAGTTTTAATCAACATGTATGTTCAATGAAAGAAATAAGTATAAATTTTCACTAGTCCACCGGACAAATATATCTAAAAATCGACTTGTCCGCCAATACTTTAACTTGTCCAAATAAGCTCTTAGTTTTATTCAAGTGCAAGGACATTAGTTTTAATTATTCAAAATGAAACTGCATTGAACATTTTCACTTGTCCACTTGACAACCACTGAGGTACATTTTGCTTGTCCAAGCCGATTTTCACTTGTCAGAACAGACAGACAAGCGCTTATTTCAAACACTGATGTTTTCGTTATCAAAGTCATTAAAATTGGTAGAGCAGTTTAGGTTGCCAGGACATACATGTGCATGTATGACAATAGTCTTGTAAAACAAAAATATCAGGCTTCATGATTTGAAATTTTATGTGAAACACTTTTTGGGGTTCATGGCCCCGACGTCCATTTTGATTTTAATTACTAACCTCAGATTATTTTCTGGCAAAAAATCTGACTGGTCACTGTAAACAGGGCGACATGCTTTGATGTAGAGTCTGGCACCAAAGTAAAACAAGGGCCCAACAAGGTGTCAAGTGAGCTATGACAGTTAACAAGTTTGTGTGTTGACGTCTCTTCACTATTGATAATAACTTGGCGGCTTGACCTGACTTTTGGCAAAAAATACCTTCTATTTTGCAGGCTACATTAGTGCCTGATAGGGATAGGACAGTTTGGTTTTTTAATTTTAGGTTCGATTTTCAATATTTGGTTAATGGTTTGATTTATTCACAATACTTTCCACAAGTAGTACAAGTACGCCAGTTTTATAAACTATTTTAAGAGCACAACACATTATTTTTAATGGTTATTTGTAAAATATATAAAACTATATATTTTGACTAGAAAACAAAAATTGCATTTTTACCATGCCATAATAGCATGTTGGTTCTGGGATACTTGGGCAATGTTTCCCCTAGGATTTGAGTTCAGAGGATTGGCAAAATAATTTGACCTGAACTGAGCACCTAATAGGGGTGACAGTAATAGTGGGTCCGGGGATAGTTATTTTATAATTCTTGAAGTTAATATGTGTTAACTTTTAAAAATGTAAAAAAAAATTGCTGGGATGAAACATGCTTGGCTTAAAATGTTTATTCTATTGGCAGATTCATCACAGAGGTTAGTCCCTATTTTGGGAGGTTACAATTTTTATGGTCCAGCAAAGAAAAAAAATCAAAATGCACTGCATTTCGCAAATTGATAAACGGTACACCGAACTGTGGGTATAAAACTGCAATTTTAATGAACTGCGATTAACCGTATGTGTATACAATTATTACAATGTAGCAGAGTTTGACAAATCTGCTAGCTCGACGTCCGTGGCTAGTGGTTTTTAAATTCGGGCTAGTGAGAAATGCAAAACCACTAGCCCGTAGTGCTAGTGGTTTCCACCCCCCCCCCACCCCCCCTCCTTATTGCTTGATCGTGTTTTTTTCTTTTTTCTTTTTCTCTCGGCTGAAATTTCGTTTAATAAATTTGATTATGACGTTTGTCATTGAATAATATCAACAACACAATCAGTATATAATAATAATCCACTTGAACTAGGTCTGCAAAATGCAGTAACATGCTATCTTTACATCGTCACAGTTACAGCATGCATTACTTTTCCCTTTCAAGTTTCTGGCACAGGAAATAAGTCTAATGACATGCATGTTTTGATTGGTTGGACACATTAGGTGGTAGTTAATCTCGCACATATGTTTTAGGTTAAGAACTGGAAACTCACCAATCGTGACGACAGGTTAATCCCAATCTTTAAATTTCAGTGTTTGTTTTATTTACCTATTGTTTTCTAATTTAACAATTACGCTTACATGTGGTTATCAGCAATCAGGAAAACAATTTACTTTAATGGTAACCGTACATGCAGTATCTCGGCTTGGCCTATTACATGTAGGCCTAGTGGTTTGGATAATGCGTCACAGCTGCCGATATAAAATAATACCTTTTTTGTTCATCAATGGGTGTCTTAGCTCAGAACAGGGGAGATAATAAAACAGGTGGCACGTCACTCATCAAGGTCCAACAAACTCTGACAATAGCTGTATTTTTTTCATTGCTTTGTCATTCTTTGTTATACCACGATCATAACGGACCAAAACCGTATCGGCTCTGTGCATGACGTTCCTATACAGCACGGTTCTGCACAGGACGGTCTATAGTATACGATGCAGTGAACGGTTACCAGTCGTTACCAGTTAACGTTTGTCTACACATGTACTGAGATATGGGGGGGGGGGGGGGGGGGGGGCAGTAAAATCAGTAATAATAAAGAAAATATATGTATATTGTGGATAATAGTATTAAAAAATATATATAGTGATGACGGCTCTGTACAAGACGTTCCTACACAGGGCGGTCTAGTATTTTATATACTAAGATATGGTGGAAAACACATTAACAGTAAAGGGAATAAATATATATTTTGTATTGTTCCTACACAGGGCGGTCTAGTATTTTATATACTTAGATATGGTGGAAAACACATTAACAGTAAAGGGAATAAATATATATTTTGTATATAAAGAAAATATATGTATATTGTGGATAATACTCAATTATTATTTATATATATATTTAACGTGTGCGTATTAAAAAATATATATAGTGATGACGGCTCCGTACAGGACGTTCCTACACAGTACGGTTCTGCACAGGACGTTCTATAGTATACACTGCAGTGAATGGTTACCAGTTGTTACCAGTTGACGTTTGTCTACATATGTACTGAGATATGAGGGTGAAAGTCAGTAATAATAAAGAAAATATATGTATATTGTGGATAATAATCAATGAAATATATATGTGCATATGTATCGTCAGCGTCCCTAACTGCGTTATGCTTCAAATACTTTACTGTTAAAACAAACACAGTCACTCAGTTGGTCGCTTATAACCTGAAGCCAGTCAGAGACAAACCAGGTTTCTGGGACCCTGTCGATTGTCGCGCCATCTGGAATAGAGTTATCTCCACCTGTTTCAGCTAAGTCGCTCATTTAACAAAGGATTAGATGTTGTATTCTTTTGATGTCGGTCTGACACAGGATAGTACCTTGTATTTGAGCAATTGGCATCACCGTTCCTGGCGACATAAATAGTAGGCCCTAAATGTATAACCACAGTCGGGCTGCTGATACTGGCTACTGGTGCTCCCTTGCATCTGCCAGTGCAGGCGGTCCCTCCTCCCCCCCCCCCTCCCCCCTCCCCCCACCTTTTCTGTCTTGGACCGAGAAACTGGCAAGGCCGGTACCTGTGCCCAAGATAGGCGTACGCTACAACAGCTTGCTCTGAATGTGCACGTTAATCACTAGTCCAGTCCAGTATAACCAACTACCAAATACACTGAACCATTCATTACCGTGTGTCACACTGTCGTACCCTCATTTAAATTTAATTATTTTGATAGTGGGTTTAGATACCAACCATGAGTTTGCTCAATTCTTTTTTCTCGGGGGAAGGGCAAAAGTGAAAACAGAACAATGACGATGGATCACACTTGACAAAAGACCAAACGTACGACAGGACAAAAAACTGAAAGTTACAACATGTTTTAAGTGTTTGTTTTATTTTACTGTTATACTCGTAAATGTGTAATGTTACAAAAATTATATAAAAATTCAATTATAATTGAACAGGAATTTGGGCTAGTGCTTTATCTTGGTGGGCTAGTGGTTTTCACAAACCCACTAGCCCTATGGCTAGTGACTTTTCAAAATATTTGTCATACTCTGAATGTAGGCCCAAATGTAGCCAGTGAAACAGTTTTGTTTTCACAGCAAGATTTCTCAAGTCGCAGTTATTAGCAAAATTAGTGATACGTCTTACGTCAACGTAATATTTTGAACATAATTAGGGTTAGGGTTATACATGTAGCTGAACTTAACGACTTGTCAGTCAGGCCCTAATCTAGAACTGAAAAAGTAGATGCGACTTCTCCCTTCCCTTGCAGAAAGAGGAGAAATGTGGTCAAAATAGACAAAGTTAACATTTATCAGTTAATTTTGTTATGTTTCGTCATGTTCCGCTTTCATTCGGAAAATGTTCCGAATTGTACACTCGTACGAATCATAATATTGTTTATCAAATACTACTACTACTTGTAATAAAATTAAATCACAATCAAAATAGTTGAATATTTGCATTGAAGTCACTGATAATTATTGTGTCTCTATTATGTTAAAATAAAAGTAATAATTAGTATTTTTTTATTTATTTAATAATTAAATAACTCTGGCCGAGAACTAAACAATGCTTGACTGGTCACTGCAAATGACGATGGTATCAGACATGTGTCGTTGTATAGTCTGGCGTCAAAGTAAAACTACATGTACCGACTGACCAGGTGTTTAAATGAGCTATATGACACTTCACAAGTCAGTGTCTTGAGATCTATTGTGTGATTTTGTTTTTGAAATCAGATTAGATCCAAAATGGTACATGGCGACTTCAACTTCTTATCTACCGGCCTTGGTGGCGTCGTGGTTAGGCCATCGGTCTACAGGCTGGTAGGTACTGGGTTCGGATCCCAGTCGAGGCATGGGATTTTTAATCCAGATACCGACTCCAAACCCTGAGTGAGTGCTCCGCAAGGCTCATTGGGTAGGTGTAAACCACTTGCACCGACCAGTGATCCATAACTAGTTCAACAAAGGCCATGGTTTGTGCTATCCTGCCTGTGGGAAGCGCAAATAAAAGATCCCTTGCTGCTAATGGGAAAGAGTAGCCCATGTAGTGGCGACAGCGGGTTTCCTCTCAAAATCTGTGGTTCTTAACCATATGTCTGACGCAATATAACCGTAAATAAAATGTGTTGAGTGTATCGTTAAATAAAACTTTTTTCTTTCTTATTTCAACTTTTCAAAATTTGCTGTGACTAGTCGAGCATTGTTAGATTTTTGGCCAGATTCATTTCAGTAATACCAGAAGATTACCACAATTTTAATTAACGACACATTAAAATCAATTAATTATCAGCTACACAATTTTAAAATGTTAAAAAGTAGTTGCTAATCAATTTGTAATTAACAATTGTTGCTAATCAAAGTTTTGAAGAAAAAATTGTTGCCTGTAAAAAAAAAAATTATTTAAAAAAAAAAACCCAGCCTGACTATCCCTAATTTTTTCATCATGTTCTCCAAACAATTTGTTTTAAGGTTTCAACTCGCCTTGATTTTACTTATGACAAAGACTGTGATCCTAACTGTTACTTAGAACTACATATTATTTCAACCCCAGCACACACATGTATTTATTTGTACTAATAATACTAATACTTATTAGTAATAAACAACATGTGATATAAAACCTTGACTGCTGATCAGATATTACTCCAAACATCATTGCGATGGGCTTCCCAGCAGACAAGTTGGAGGGTGTGTACAGAAACAACATAGATGATGTTGTCCGGTAAGAACATGTCATTATACACTAGTTACGTACGTGTGTGTGTGATATTTATGTTTTATCCAGTATCTTCTGGTTCAGGGTTTTTGTTGGGTAAGAACGTGTCATTATACACTAGTTATGTACTTGTGTATAGATATATATGTGATTTATATTTTATTCAGTATCAACTAGATTACAGTGTTCATTATCTTTGAAGTAGGAGGCTGTTTGAAAAAATAGACCAGTATCTGCAGTCCGTAGTCTACAGGGCACAGTGTTTTTTTCTGGGTTTTTTCTAAAGTCACATGTTAAAGCACTCACCTGATATGCAGTCGGTCTAGGGTCGATCCTTATTGGTGGGCTCATTGGACTATTTCTCGTTCCAGCTGGTGCTTCACAATTGGTGTAACAGGCTCAGGGCTTCTAGATTATGGTAGCCCCACTCCCTTGGCTAGTGATATTCAGTGTTGGGCTTGTAAACAACTACTATTGCCATGCCCGACAGCTAGTGAATTAATATGGGTTTTTTTGTTTGCAGTTATGTCTATTTTGTAAATACAAATATCCTTCCCTCATCACCACCCCCCCCCCCCCCCCCCCCCACCCCCCCCCCCCCCCCCCCCCCCCCCCCCCCCCCAATGTTAGTGTTTTTAAGCTCAATCTCCCTCTTTAGGTGACATATCCAATTATTGCTATTATTTAGTAAAATTGTATTAAAGTAAAGTAGGGCTAGTGAATTTTTAATCATGGCTAGTACATTTTTAAAATCACTGATCCCATGGTTAGTGGATTTTATAAAAATTCTAGAAGCTCTGTCAAAGGCCTTTAGTAGTAGTTTGCGTAGTGATGTACTATCCTATCTGTTTAAAACTAAATAGTAAAAGATCCCTTGCTGCCAATGGCATCAGGTTTCCTTTCTTAATTATCTCTGTGGTCCATGACCATATGTCCATATATATATATGTATATAACTAATTAAAATATGTTGAAACTTTAATGTGGTGTTAAATAAACTTTTTTCTTTCTTTCTCCTTGTTTATAATATATAATTTTCACTAATGAAAAATGTTACTATATATATGCACCAAATATAATAGTCTCAAACTAAATTAATGCTTGTAGACAGTTGGAGTTTGTGACCCGGGGGCACACAATAATTGTGCGAATTGTTTAAAAACACACACATGCATGTGTTTGTTGTGTGTACATGTATAAAGTTTGTTTTGTGTAACGACACCACTAGAGCTCATTAATTTATTAATCATCAGCTATTGGATGTCAACCATTTGGTCATTTTTACATAGAGTCGTAGTAGAGAGATAACCCAGTACATTTTCCATTAGTAGCAAGGGATCTTTTATATGCACCATCCCATAGACAGGATAGCACATACCATGGCCTTGTAAAATGTAACATGTTTTTAGTTAAATATAATTGCTTTTAAGAAGACTGAATGTTTAAAAGCATGAATCCTGTGAATTTCTAATTGCCCCCACCCACCCCCACCCCCCACCCCCCAAAAAAACCCTAAACAAAAAAACAACAAAAACAAACAAACCCCAGTAACATGAGTTATTTGTCAAGAAACAAAAACAAACAAGATTCATTTCTAGTATACTTATTTTTGTGCTTATTAAGGTTCAAACGCCTTGCCCTGGGCACATACCTCAGCTATCAATGCTGTCTGTCCAGGACAGAGGGTTAGTGGTTAGTTGTTAGAGAGAGAGAGAAGTCAGTGCAGTGGTGTTGCACCTACCCGTCGAGTCATTAAACTCATTCAGCAAGGCTCGAACATAAGAATTTGTGACTTACAACTTTTAAAAAGCAAAATTGACACAGGTGAAATGGCCTACCATGCAATGGCAGTTCTGAGCCTGGCTACAGGAAAAAAAAAATTGAAGTGACTTGCAGCAAATAGACATGACTGAAAGGTTATTTGCTGTGTGTAGACATATTTCAAATGTACAAATGTTAAATATTGGCTTATAATTATTACTGTACATTTATTTAGCTGTTGAGGCATTTTACCATTGTCAGAACTTTTTATTTAGCGGCACAAAAGTGCAGTTTGTGATGCTTCCTACCCACTAGTTTATATCTCAAGGATAGCAATTGTCATCAGTGCCACTGTTAAGTTTGAACCCAGTTTTGGATGGGAGCCGGTACTAGGTGCGAACCCAGAACCTGCCAGCCTTATGTTCCACAGCTAAATGATTACAACACAGAAGCTGGTCTATGCTGTATAGAGCAGAGAGTGGGTTTTTTTTTATACTTCCACTGAAACAGTTGGCTTTTATTCCACATTTCATCTGTTATCTTAACGGAGTGGTTGGGGTCTGCAAAGTAGGCTGTGCCAGTTGAAGAAACGTGGAATAATCTTGTATTTTTACAAGTTTACGAGGGTGTGGGAGATCATTTTTCAACATGTTACACTAACATCTTTGTTCTTTTATTGGCATGCTGGCTTGATCAGCCTGATAAAACAGCTCACGGACTGCAGTCAAACTTGGCTGCAGTCCTAGTTACACAAGTTTTAATTTTTTTTCTTTTCTGGTTTTTTTTTTTTCTGTGAGAAAATAAAAATGCCATAAATAATCAAGAAATTGGAGATTCCATTTTATTTCATGTTTACGATTACATGTACCTTTAGAAATGATTGCATAAAGGGTCACCCCCCCTCTCTCTCTTCCCCCCACCCCAAAAGCAACAAACAAATAAAAAAAGAACTCCTGCAAACCCTCCCCAACCTCTTCCTCCCACACCACCCATCCCCAAAAACAAATAAAAAAAGAACTCCTGCAAACCCTCCCCAACCTCTTCCTCCCACACCACCCATCCCCAAAAACAAATAAAAAAAGAACTCCTGCAAACCCTCCCCAACCTCTTCCTCCCACACCACCCATCCCCAAAAACAAATAAAAAAAGAACTCACTGCAAACCCTCCCCAACCTCTTCCTCCCACACCACCCATCCCCAGAAACAAGTAAAATGTTATTGTGCACAATACATTGAAAAAATGCATACCTACATGTACTTAGTATTGGGGTAAGTTCATCTCGCCAATTGATGCTAACCCTTGCTAGACCGACTTACACTACCGTATACGTAATTAAACCAAAAACATTTAGCCAAGAATGTGAGTGCTGGGTTTACACCAAATTCTGTACAGGCTCATTTAATGCATGGTCGGTTTGGAATTGATCCCCGTCGGTGTGCCCAGTGGGCTATTTCTCGTTCCAGCCAGTGCATCATGACTGGTATATATAAAGAACCCCAGCCATGTCAAAATTACACAATGTTTGCATCATGACTGGTATATCAAAGGCCGTGGGATGGTGCATATAAAAGAAGCCATGCTACTAATGGAAAAATGTAGCGGGTTTTTTCTCTAAAACTATATGTCAAAATTACAGAATGTTTGACATCCAATAGTCGATGATTAATAAATCAATGTGTTCTAGTGGTGTCATTAAACAAAACAAAACAAACTTTTACACCAAATCCATTTTTTCAAACTTCTTTTTGTAAGAGGAAATTTATACATTAAATTAATAATGTACATTTTTCCTTCTGTGAGAACTTTCTTTTCATCCCCGCGCCCCCCCCCCCCCCCCCCCCCCCAATGTAATAAAGTTGAAAGTAAAAACATGAGATGCAATGTACTCTAACAATTAATTAAGTGTTAATTTTTAAAAATAAAAATTTCATGGCTGGAACAAGAAATGGGGCCCACTGGCGAGGATCGATCCCAGACTGACTGCACATCAGGTGAACATTTTACCAATGGGCTTGGCCGCTGCGTTAGGTTTAATGCCACAAAAGTATATCATGTGCAGTGCAGTCTGTTCCAAATTGTGTGTGGATATTATGTTGTCAATATGCTAATTTTTCCCTAATGAAAAAACCCAACTTTTTGATGTTTATTATGTCACGTATTTGTATATATAGTAACTAATTATAATACAGTTTTCAGTTTTTCGTTCCATAAATTTTCAAAAATTATGTGTGGGTATTATGTTAATTAGTACTTTAATATACATACGACGAATGGGTTTCATCAGCTGTTATAACTGTACACCAGCTTTGTTTTACATATTACTTACATTGTTTAAGAAGGTGCTTAACATAGTGGCCTACTTTGATAAGGAAACCTCATACTTTAAAACAAAGAGAACCCTGATCATTCATGTACATATATTATTATTAACTCAAACTTTGCTGAATGAGAGAGAGAGAGAGAAAGAGAGACAGAGACAGAGAGACAGACATAGGAGGGAGGGATGAAAGGAAGGAGGGAGTTGTGTTGGGAAATGGTTGAAATTTGGTCATTGATTATATTAATTTATAATTAGTTGGCACCAATAGATCAACTTTTGATTACACAATCGGTTATAAGTACAGTTAAATTCGGGTAGTTCAGTTACACAGTCGGTTATAAGTAGAGTTAAATTCGGGTAGTTCAATTACACAGTCGGTTATAAGTAGAGTTAAATTCGGGTAGTTCAACCTAACCATTTGGACAGTCAACCTAACCATTTGGACAGTAATATGTAAGTGTGACTCGAGGCTTCGGTTTTGGTTTGAGTATTGCAGTGTATTGGACTCTTCCGAGTTCGACCCAGTGAGATTCTACTGTATTTGAACACTAAGACAGATATCAACTGCCATGCACCTATTGACATGTTCACTGAGACCTAGACCTTACAAATGGCTAATTTTACTTTCAATAATATTCTTTCTTTTTTTTTGTGCACATGAAATCGAACACCAACCCTACTTGCAATAATATATCTTTTTTCTTTATATATACACATGAATACAAACCCCAAACCTAACATATTTACATCATTCCATCATCTAAACTAGAGGAACAGTTACAGTTAACATTTCCCACACTATTAATTATGATTTTTATAAATAATTGATCATCACATTGATAAAGCCACATCTGACAATTTTCCATTATAATCGATCATTTGAGCATCAGAGAGAGAGAAACAGAGAGGAGAGAGAGAGAGACAGAGAGAGAGAGAGAGAGAGAGAAATAATTGTATGTTCCTTCTGTCTTTTGATTTTGTTGTATACTAAAATATGTAACAATGTCTGTAAAAAAGTATACATATATGAGGAAGAATGGCAAAAATATTTTTGGTCATAAAAGTACAACATTCACATATTTTGACTCAAAGATATACATGTATGTGACAGCTACAATTCTGAAATTTTAAAATAATGTAGTTCCTATTTCTTCAAGAGGCCCAAGTGTAATGGAGTTTATGATAGTATTTCAGTCAAATCATCACTTCATCATTAAAATATAATATAGTTAGTGTGTTTTGGGTTGGGGGTTTTTAGAGATAACCGCCACATTTTTTCATTAGTAACGAGGGATCTTTTATATACACCATCCCGCAGACAGGATAACACATACCACAGCCTTTAATATACCAGTCATGGTGCTCTGGTTGGAACGAGAAATAGCCCAATGGGCCCACAGACTGGCATCAATCCCAGACTCGACTGCGAATCAAGCAAATGCTTTATCACTGGACTATGTCCCACACCCGTTTGTAAACATGTCGTGACATTTAAAAAGTGTCGTATTGAAATTGCACATGATAAACATTTTCTGTAAATGATGTCATACCATCCATATCTGTCATCTTGTTTTAAAAAAATACAATCTGATTAAAATTAGCTCTACTGGTCTCACCAGTAGATCTAACAGCATTGCGTGGACTCCCATGTCCAGGTGACATTTCATCTATAAATTACAATTTAAATATCGACCAATTACACTTCGCCTTTTATAGCGTTATTTGGGACCATACAAATTCTAAAAATATCGGTTGAGACTATTTATACAATAGGCGAACTTGTTGGTCTATTTCAACATTGAAAAAACGGGGGAAAGTGCAATAATAAACTCTGGATTGTATACTAGCATAAACAGATTTTATGGCTATACCATCATGGGTTTTTTTCCGTCTTGAAATGAATTTTATATAAAATTTTATATTGAAATTAGTTTCTGGCATACTTCGTAATTCATTCGAATCATTTTGTATACACTCAGCATAATCCCGAATGTTTTCAAATTCTTTTCAAATCACTGGCATGATTTTGCATGTAATAGTGGAGCTAATTTTAATTAGAGTGAAAAAAATGTTTTGCAGAAGCAATCACATAATTATATTTTAATGTTTAACATTGTTTTTATTTTAGGTTTCTGGAGGGAAAGCACAAAGACCACTACAAAGTGTACAATCTGTAAGTATCTGAAGTACATGTACAACATACATACACGCTGAGTAGTCTTTCTGTATACAGACTGTGTTGTAGAGGGTCATTTTCAATGATTTTTGCAGTCTTCACACTCCTTTACCCTTAAAATAATTTGATCACTATTTCTGTACAATACTTACATTGTAGTTACTTGCTTTAAATATTTTATGCACATATATGTGCACCTTCAGGTTCCCCTTTGCTGATGGAAGCTGTAGAAATATTTTTGTCAATACTGGATTTTTTTAATTGGATTCTGCCAGAATCGTAAACATGATTTAATATAGATAGATAGATCAGGCTTCTAGATTATGGTAGCCCCACTCCCATGGCTAGTGATATTCAATGTTGGGCTAGTAAATAACTACTGTTGCTATGCCCAACGGCTAGTGAATTTTTTTCCTCAAATGCTGTGGTTAAGTCTATTTTGTAAATATGAATATCCTGCACGCGTGCCCCCTGCCCCAAGCCCACCCCTAATGTTAGTGTGTTTAAACTATATATCTCTCTTTAGATGACCTGTCCAATTTTTAGTATTATTTAGTCAAATTGTATTAACTTAAAGTAAAGTAGGGCTAGTGAATTTTTAATTGTGGCTAGTACATTTTTAAAATCACTGATCCCATGGCTAGTGGATTTTATAAAAATTCTAGAAGACCTGATAGAAGATATATTTTTTTTGTATTTTGGGATTCCGTCTCATAATTTTATGCTTGCGAGCCAACATCTTGAATTCATAGAAGCACGAAATCCTGCTAAATTCGCAAGCTAGCAGTAGGTACGCCACTGATCCAAGTTTAATGTACTACATGTACTCATTATACATGTTTCAGTGTTCGAGATTAAACATTTTGGCCAGTATCCCAGTTGGATACTAACATTTCAAAATCTGGTGTCCCACCTGAGAATTTAGTATTATATGGTATCCCGGTGGGATACTGGATTCTTGAAGTCTGATATCCAAAATTAAATTCTGGTATCCCCGGGATATCGGGATACCGTTAATCTCGAACACTGTGTTTACAACAGAGCTTCTACAATGTTTATCAAATCCACTAGTCATGGCATCAGTGATTTTTAATTTACTAGCCACGAAAAAACATCACTAGCCCTACTTTACTTTCATAGTAATAATAGGATATAAATATAAAAGAGGGGGATATAGAGCTTAAAAACACTAACATTGGGTGGTTGTGGTGGGGGCAGAATATTCATATTTACTGCATCTTTTGACAAAACAAATTTCACTAGCCATCAGGTATAACAATAGTAGTTATTTACTAGCCCAACATTGAATATCACTAGCCATGGGAGTGGGGCTACCATAATCTAAAAGCCCTGTGTTCCCATTTTAAAGTATAAAGGTTGGGGAAAATGTTTCAAATAATTTTTTTCTTTTCTCTTTTGTTTTGCCCTTGATCATTGGTGAAACAAATCAATGACTTTGGATAAGGGTTGTTGGTAATCAGGGAACATTTTGTTCAGCATCATGTCGCGATTCGCTACGCATGTTTCAGAGATCACTATACACTTTTAAAACATTAAACAGTAATTGCTAAAAAAAAAAAAAAATTCACTAGAAATATTGCTAATCAAGATTTTGAAAACAAAATGTTGCCTGGTAATTATTTGGAATTGGTTAAAAATCTGAATCTTCCCAAACCACCCTGTTTCTATATATACTCTTCAAAAAAAGAAACGCAAAAGGGTACAAATGGGTTATAACTCCGATTTTATGTTTCCTACCGGTTCATGCTTTGTGAATATAAGGTCATTGCATGTCCCAAACACATTCCCACGGTTACATTCGATAAAACGCAGCTACTGTACAATAAAGTTCCAAAATGTGAATATTCGCAAAAACGCAGCCACGTGCAAACCATGTCACCACTGCACGTGCGTTGTCTGCACGTGCAACATGAACACCGACAGTATAAAAGTGCAGGGTGTTCGCTTGCCTGGCCTCTGTATCTGGCCGACAGTTGACAATCCAGGACATGCCACGTCTCAGTGAACCGCAGAGAAACAATGCCATCGGCCGACTAGACGCAGGCGAATCCAGAACGGCCGTTGCCAGGGCATTCCATGTGTCCCCAAGCACCATCTCCAGACTGTGGGACCGTTACCAGCAACATGGATCAACACGTGACCTCCCTAGATCCGGTCGACCACGGGTCACTACCCCCGGGCAGGACCGCTACATCCGGGTACGCCACCTTCGGGAACGATTGACTACTGCCACCTCCACAGCCGCAGCAATACCAGGTTTGCGCAGGATATCCGACCAGACCGTACGGAACCGCCTACGTGAGGTAGGAATTCGTGCCAGACGTCCAGTTCGAGGTGTCATCTTAACACCACAACACCGTCGACTCCGACTGCAGTGGTGCCAGATTCATCGACAATGGCCTCAACTGCGATGGAGACAGGTGTGGTTCAGTGACGAGTCCCGATTTCTGCTCCGACGTCATGATGGAAGATGTCGCGTGTATAGGCGTCGTGGTGAACGTTATGCGGCAAACTGCGTGCAGGAAGTGGACAGATTCGGCGGGGGTAGTGTCATGGTGTGGGCAGCCATCTCACACACTGGCAGAACTGACCTGGTCCACGTGCAGGGCAACCTGAATGCACAGGGCTACATTGACCAGATCCTCCGGCCACACATCGTTCCAGTTATGGCCAACGCCAACGCAGTGTTCCAACATGACAACGCCAGGCCTCACACAGCACGTCTCACAACGGCTTTCCTACAGAACAACAACATTAATGTCCTTCCTTGGCCATCGACATCACCGGATTTGAACCCAATTGAGCATCTATGGGACGAGTTGGACCGACGCCTCCGACAGCGACAACCACAGCCCCAGACCCTGCCCGAGCTGGCAGCAGCCTTGCAGGCCGAGTGGGCCACCATCCCCCGGGACGTCATCCGTACTCTGGTTGCTTCAATGGGCAGGCGGTGCCAGGCAGTTGTCAACACACGTGGAGGCCACACCCGGTATTGACTCCAGATGACCTTGACCTTGGTGGTGTGTCCTATCACTTACTCACAATGGACTAGAGTGAATTGTGAACAATCCTGCAACATTTGGTAATTATCGGACTCACCATTCAATAATTAAATCAATTCTCCAAATGTTACGACAATGTGGTTTTGCGTTTCTTCTTTTGAAGAGTATATTACCAGTGTTCTCCAACTTTTATGCGACCAGGTTGGCGGACATGTGAGGCCTTGGGCCTCGCAAACAAGTGGACGAAGAAAATTTTGTAAATCTTAAGTCACGAAAGGTGCTTTTTTTCTGGCATTTAATAGTTGATTTAAATAAAGTTAACCGTAATCTATCTCATGATCTGCCGCACCGGCACTGGTCACGCTGAAGTAGTAGGGCCTAGATGATCATAGGCTTAAATGTGTGCGGCCGGTGGGCTAATCTCACCTGGAATATTTTGAAAATAAAAGCTCATATAGATGCGATTTCCTGGCATCTGGGGATAGGTATTTTGCCGTTTTTCATTGCATAAAATATTATTCTCGATTTATGGTTTTCAACATGCCAACAGCCAGCAATAGACAATTCCCCTGCATGAAATTTGCCCAATCTAATTAAAATTAGCTCCACTATTACATGTGGATCTAACAGCAGCCAGTTGGAGCTCATGTCCACCAATCAAAACCTTACTTGCAGAATCATGCCAGTGATTTAAAAATAATTTGAAAACATTCCGAATTATCCTGAGGGTATACATGTTTCGTGTGAATTACGAATGCCTTAAAACATGTTTTATTTTATAAAATAAATAATTTGTAATGTAAAACTGAAGACTGATTTAGTTAGTTTTTTTTTTTTTTATAAATAAATAAATAATTTTTAATGTAAAATTGAAGACTGATAACCCACCCCGTACGTATTGGTATGGTTTGCTGTACTGCGGCCACTAAAATAGACTCGCCCGATATTTTTAGAATTTGTATGCTCCCAAATAACGTTATAAAAGGCGAAGTGTGACCGGTCAATATTTAAATTATTATTTACAGACGAAATTTTACGTGGACATTGGGGACAATGCAGTGTTATTAGCAATCCGATTAAAATTAGTTCTACTGGTCTAAATAAGGCATTCGTAATTCACATGAAACATATCTTATACCCTCAGGATAATTCGGAATGTTTTGTATCGTTCCTACACAGGGCGGTGTAGTATTTTATTAGCCCGAGTACTCTGACTGTAAGAGAGCTAGACGGACATTTGGACATAAATACGCTCTCATTTTAGGACCCCTGTTGTTAGAATTTGTTTTCAATTATTATATTCGATCTGCAAAAGGTATGCTTCATTTTTGTGCCTCTATTGTAGTGAATTGTATTCATAATACATTCATAACAGTTGTAAATAATTTTGAGTATATAAATTTTGTTAATTTAGAATCAATTCATTAAACATTTTTATATTTTACAAACTATGTGCAGGTATGGACGCAATGCCTATCAGTATTGACATCAAGTGTGAGCGATGTGTGTTGATAAAACGCGGAACCGGACCAGAACGCTTGACAAATTGAATTTTTCCTTTCAAAAAAAGTTAATAAATCAAGTGTTCGGCAACTGTATGTTGTCTTAAAAATGGAAAATGATGAACTGCACATGCGCATTATGATACTTTTTGCAAAAAGCATGCGCCTGAAAGCAGTTAGAAACGTCGCACTTTTTCCTGTTTACTGTAGGGTGTTTCACTTTTGTTTACTAGAATGGATTTGTTTTACATCCAAATTGTTGATTTTTTTTCGTTAAATGATTAAAATCTATTTTGTTTTACATATCGTAGCTGAAAAATGTCGAATAATATTTCCGTAAATATCGTATTCGTGTTTTTGTTGTTAGGTGAACGCAGTTTGGGACGTTGATGGTATAACGTGTGCGTGTGTACCGTATATCTTCGCCTGTAAGTCGATCTCGGCTATAAGTCGAGTCCCTAATTTCAAGCCCTGAAAACTTATTTTTTTATTGACCCGTTTATAAGTCGACCCATGAAAAACAACTTATAAATATTGAAGTATTTCTTATTTTCAGCACATAAGAACAATAATATACAATATTTGAACAAAAGAAAATTATTTTACAAACTTCAGTTTTCACGTTTTGTACATCGCAATCAAACTACATAGCATCAAAACGAAACATTCCCTTAGTAGATAGTGAAAGCTGTTTGACTGTCACCGTATAGCACTGTACAGCATGGTTTTGTGCACAGACAACAACTTTATTTATAAACACTGACAACAGATCACTACGATAAAACTGAAAGTATCAGTTAATCACATGTTTTGCCGCCATATTAATACATGTAAGGAGGACAACTCTGGAAAGTACACTGGTTTTGTACCAAATGATGTATGTCCCTATTGCTCTAGTGAACTGTAGAGATCAGTCTAATCTCAGTTTAAGGGAAAGCTCAGTAATATTCATGAAGTTAATCACCGACAAAACATTGTTTGAACAACCATTAATGCCAGTGACCAGATTTCAAAATAAACTCGGGCAACAGGTAGTTAGTATTGTTTACATTTTTGCTATTAGTGATGACTGTTATTTTAACTAAGTGGACTGTTCTCTTGGCATGTGAGAGATCGCACGCCTTTTTGCATAACCGAAACCGTTCTAATGCCAAAAAAAAGGTTATACAAAATAAATGTGTCAAATTAACATATTTGAGTGTAAATACAGGGCATACTTCAACAATAAAACTTGTAAAATAATCCCAAAAACGGTAATATTTTTTTACCCTCTTATAAGTCGACCCCCCGAGTTATAAGATAATTTGACTTATAGGCGAAGATATACGGTAGTATTAAAAAAAAAAAAAAAAAAAAAAAAAAATATAAAATATATATATATATAGTGATGACGGCTCTATACAGGACGTTCCTACACAGGGCGGTCTAGTATTTTATATACTTAGATATGGTGGAAAAGACATTAACAGTAAAAGTAATAAATATATATTTTGTATAATACTCAATGCGTTCGTGTTGACACTGTATAAAAACGTGTGCATGGGTACACTTTGCCGCATAAAAACTCAACTTTGCCAGCTCAAATTTTTTTAATGTACTTTTCCCAATTAGATGGACATTAAGAAAAATGCAACAAAACACATTACTGTTAAAACAAACTGATACGTAATTTCAAGTCACTCAGTTGGTCGCTTATAACCTGAAGCCAGTCAGAGACAAACCAGGTTTCTGGGACCCTGTCGATCGTCGCACCATCTGGACTAGAGTTATCTCCACCTGTTTCAGCTAAGACGCTCATTACTCGCAAGGACTAAGATTTACTAAAAAATCTTAATATGCAAATTGCCAATGATGAAGTGACGGGCGGCTTTCTGTCAAAAATTACCGCTCGCTGATTGGATTAGAGGAGCCAAGCTGTTGAGAGGCAATCTACGTTGCACCACTGAGATTGTGCCGCTTGTATTAACGATTCCCGCTTTATCACTGCTGGATATTGGGGAGGCCCGGTTTTAATTTTGTTCGACACATGGACATTTTGATGGGCGTTCACCGTTGTTTTTAGAGCGGTTGGCGAGGAACGAATTCTAACTACATTGTACCGTACACATGGTACAAAGAGAGACTGCGAAATAATATTTATAGGGGCGAATTATTTTCATGGACGGCCAGCCATTAAAACCTGATGCGAAAAAATGCGTTTACTTACGGGCAGGGGGTATTTAACAATTGTTGAGCACAGTGACAATAATGAAAATTGTTAATTACCGATTGCCATGATTTTGATACATTTCTGGAGGCTTTAAAAAAATCTAAACATCAATTCAAGAAAATCCCAATGATGAATGGCATTTGAGCGCGACTCAGTTAATTTATCAACAAAATATCCAAGCGGAGCTTAATTTGCACTGTAAAAGGTATACTGACGTGACCGGGCGAGATATCTCGCCTGCAGTAGTCAGGTTAACAATTGTTGAGCACAGTGACAATAAATGAAACTTGTTAATTACCGATTGCCATGATTTTGATAACAGTTCTGGAGGCTTTAAAAATAAACAGAAAACCCAATGAGAATGGCAATCAGTATCAACCTGGACGTAGGGCCGAGATATCTCGCCTGGCTTATAAAGTTAATTTTAGCAGCGGTTCAACCATCCGCCATGCCCGCCAGTGTTTCCGTGATGAAAGTGCATCTATCGGCCGACGTCAAAATAAAAGAAATGAGGATGAATGTCATTTTATATGTACATGCCCACAATTCACCATTATACGGAACTAATTTTTAAATTCAGTGTGGCCCCGCCTCCATTGATAACCGCATCAGATTGGATGCAGCGAGAAAGGTCGGCAGTTCAGTGGCCACGCACCAAAATGCTCATGCTGCACGTGGTACTTTGTGGGCTGGGCTTTAGTAAACTAGACCTACGTAAAATTTCACATGAAGGGTAGAACCATCACAGAAATCGGTTAAATCGGCGATTAATATCTATGTTATAAAATCAATAAATTACGTTTGGTATCGAATTCGAAATAAAAATATTTTAAATAGGGCCTAGGCTACATAACTTCATCACAGCCTTTATAATCTATCCAGGGGTACTTCTTACGGTAGGCATCTGAAAATGTTGTCCGATGTTTGCTGACTGTGGGGTCTTCTGACGAAGGTCGTTTAGTGCCGGTATTAGAGAGGGGCCTTGAAGCGTTATCGTTGGTACATGTAGGCCTACGGATAAATCCGAAAGTGGACAAATCTTTCTTCCCTGCCATGATTAAATATTACGTCGGTATAAACGATCAGGACGCAATGCGCTAGCCTGTGCAGGATTTTATAGGGAGTGGTCGTGACGTCATATTGCGGTAAACTGCATGCTGACGAAACAAACCAGGGATCGTATAGGTCTTAGAGTAATTATAGGAGGGTGCACGACGCTAATCGCAGTACAAACAATACACTACGAGCATTCAGGCGTGAATTCCGAGCTTTCTTCAGTAGGTCCTTTGGTTTCTTCAATAGGTCCTTTGATGTCTAACTTCATGCAATAAATTTTCTAACGTTTTTTAAGGGATAACTCTACTGTGTTTTCCGATTTGCGGACGTATATCGGTGGTTTTACTGTCGCAAATTTAGTTTTATTAGCGACGCGTATGCAAATCGGAAAACACAGTAGGGTTATCTCTATTCTAATTAAACTGTTTGCTGGTTGATTTTAAATAGGAAATTGTCACATTTGTAGTAAGAATAAGCCTTTAAACGTCATCAGCTGGTGACGTCATTAGGTAGCCCATTAACAGACGATGGGTGATCGGACAGTTAGCGGCTCGAACATAGATGTGTAATTTGACTTATTTAATCTGCTCTCATGATTAGATAATGACTAATAAAGAATAATATGTTCATTTCTGACATAAAAACTTCTCAGTATTTAACGACTTCTGTACGTAATATGAACGCTACAGAAATTGTCTTTATGACGTTATTACAAAACAACCCTGTTCCACGCTTAACCTATGACGTATTTCTGCCAGAAAATTTGCGACCGGTATATCGGTGATTTTACCACCTGAAATTTTTAACAGGGATCCAATCAGATTCGTTCTTACAAATGTGTTGAATTAGAATGTTATTATTATATACTCCAAGTACAGGCTAAATATAGCGATAGGTGAATAGAACTGACAGAAGTATTTTTTTTGTCATAGTGGATTGATTTTCGACTTGGCGGCATTTTTTATCAGCTTGGCGGACCCGTCTGCGAAAATCTTCAGCTTGGCGGCGCAAATTCTCAGCTTGGCGGGTGTACAAGCCGCTTACTGGGGTTGGAGAACACTGATTACTTAAGATTTGTATGTGGAGTTCCACACATGTATTACATTACATTAATTGCCTGTGTTGATTAATTGCAGTTGTTGTGAACGGAAGTATGACACGTCCAAGTTTCGCCACCGTGTGGCCAACTTTCCGTTTGAGGACCACAACCCTCCACGCCTGGAGCTGATCAAACCATTCTGTGAAGACTTGGATGAATGGCTCAGTTCAGACCCAGACAATGTAGCTGCCATACACTGTAAAGCAGGAAAGGTTAGTTCCTGGTTTACTTTCATGGGGATTTCCTAATTCAGAGTTCCCATAACCCTGAAAAACATGGACATTTGTAAATAAAATTCAGTTGGGAAATATGTGTGTGTGGGGAGGAGAGAGAGACAGACAGACAGACAGACAGACAGACAAATCAGCTACTGTTTAATTGCAAATTATTATAATTGTTACCAAAGTTTTGGCATGCTAATTAATTGTCTTAAGATATGGATATGTATACTGTCCACAATTTTAATAAAATAAATGCAATGTGTTTGGAATATTTAACCTTGTGATCTGCTTGAACTGTAGTTTTCCTAAGTTTAGGAACATGTATCCTGTCCACTGTTTTAATACAATACATGTGCCTAGGAATGGTTTTTGTTTACCAGCAAATAATATAAATAAGCTTCTAAGCATATTCAAAGAATCTTTATGGAATATTCAGATAATTGTTTTTGTATTTAAACAGCTAATATTTAGCTAAGACTTATATTTATTATGATATTTTGGTATGCTAAGTATTAATTTTCTAGCTGTCCTAAAGATACACATGTTCATGTATGATTTGCTGTTTTAATAACGTAAATGCAACTTATTCAGAATATTTAACCTTGTGATTTGCAGGACATACATGTTAGGATGTATCACGTTTTCCTTATGAAATGTGTAATTTCTAATTTCTAATAGTTTTAATGAATGTCTGGTATTCCTAATATAAAGATACATGAACGTATGTACTGTCAGCAATTTAAATGAGACAAATGCGAGGTGTTCAGAATATTGTACATCCTGAAATTAATGCTATCATAATATTAATGCGAAAAATGTGTTATTCATCTCGTTTTGTCTATATCCATGTTAATATTGTTCAGAATACAAATCCTGAAATTAATGCTATATAATATTAATGCGAAAAATGTGAGTAGTGTTATTAATCTCGTTTGTCTATATCTATGTTGATATTGTTCAGAATACTGTAAGCCCTGAAATTAATGCTAATCTGGAACACAATTACCCGTACACCTGACTGACTGACTAACTAATCAACCATTAGTCCAGCAAACTGCCAGCCACGTGTGTCTGTTACAGTTTTTACCCACCCTATCAAAAGCCATCATGATGCACCATGCGTAGATAGGTTTTAGCATGCTAATTCTATGGCTGACCATTTCTTTGATTTTTATTGTTCAAATTGGCTGCAACTTTATTAGCGTAAGAGGTTAATTAATGTGTACATAAATATGTTGTATTATTGAAACTTGAGAATTTATCTCATCGAAGATGTCTGCACCTCCAATTTAACTCAAGGATACACATTTCATTTCAAATTATTTACGTGCTTATATCCAATTAAGGTTCAAGCACACTGCCCTGGGCACATACCTCAGCCATCTGGGCTGTCTGTCCAGGACAGAGGGTTAGTGGTTAGTGAGAGAGAAGAGGGTGTAGTGGTCTTACACCTACCTATTGAGGCGTTAAATCTCGCTCTGGGTGGGAATCAGTACCGGGCTGTGAACCCTGTACCTACCAGCCTTATCTCCGGTGGCTTAACCACGACGCCACCGAGTCCGGTAAGGATACACATACATGTGTTAAACAAGTAATATTTCCAAGGGAGGCCAACCACATTAAATTCCAGGGGTCGAATTTTACGCTATTCCACAAATAGTAAATTTTGAAACGGAATAGTAAAACAATTCTTCCAATATTCTGTCATGAAAGTGAAAATAAAGCACGGAATACCGAAAATCGCCTGCGACTATTCCGCTTACACTTTTTCTTCAGCTACATTTTTCTGCAGAATAAATCCTCGCGCTACTAAGACCTTTCTCATGCACTTACCGGTACAAAATAAACGTCTTGTTGATCGAGACTAATGTTTGGAGTGAGTTCGTTTGTAATTCCAGCTAGTACGCAGTAATGCATAGACTGGTATATAAACAATTTTGTTCGTTACGCAGTGTTGTACAGGGCGACGTACATGTAGCACAGTCAGGAAAACTAGTTGTACATTAAAGGGACATTCCTGAGTTTGCTGCATTGTAAGATGTTTTCAACTATTAAAATATTTCTACGATTAAACTTACATATTAAATATATTTTCTTGTTTAGAATATCAGTGTCTGTATATTCAATGTATTTCTGGTCGTCTTAATATTTGTAAGAAGCCCAAACTGGATTTTGTCTTCAAATAATTTCGTACGTACGAAAAAATTATATTTTAGGAAATAAAATGAAATTTAACCTAGTACAAATACTAGAACGATTCGAAACACGTTTGATATACAGCCACTACTATTTTATGCAGAAAAATATACTTGATATGTAATTACAATCGTTAAAAAAGTCTCTGTTGGTCGATAACATCTTTAAAATTGCAGCAAACTCAGGGATGTCCCTTTAATAATTGAAGGGATAGTACATTTTTAGACGGAATAGTGTTTTTTGAAATTCACTATTCCTTTGAGATAGTGGTAAAAAAAAAAAAAATTCAACCCTGAATTCATGTCACATTTTAGTGCATTGATTTAGGGATGCATTAATTTCAGTCTACAATATTTAATCTTATGATTTGCACAAGCATGTCTAGTTTTGGTAAAGCGGCTGTAATTCAGCATATTTCCTGTTTTAATTAAACAAATTTGTGCTGAGAATGTTTTCATCATGTGATTTGCAGGGTCGAACTGGAGTCATGATTTGTGCTTACATGCTGCACCGTGAGAGATTTGACAATGCTGATGATGCTTTAAAATTCTATAGTCAAACAAGAACAAGAGATTTTAAGGTATGTAGATCGTTGGTTTGCTTTGTGATGCAATGTAATGTTGTAGATTTTTAGTTTTTGCAAATTGGGTTGGGTTTTTTTTTTTTTTTTTTTTTTTTTTTTTTTATTACATTTTCCTTTGTGTTCATACAATCAAACCTGCTGAAGTGGCCATCTTTATTAAGTAGCAACTATCTAAAGAGGACTCCTCACTGTTCTCCCAAACCATCTAATATAGCACACATAAAGCTGTATTAGCTATTTGTCTCCTACGAAGTGGCAGACCCTATTTTCAACCTTAGGTTAATCTACAAACCTGTATCACGTGTGGATGAAAATACAATAGAATGAAATAAAGAGTCGGTGACGTTGAAGCGGGGAAACACAGGTTTAAGTATTTAGCCTAGATCACATTAGACGACGCGACTGGATGCAACCGGACATGTTTGGTCGTGTCAAATGCTGTCGGGCTGAATAAATATCAATCACAGATGACTGGTTTTTCAATACCCACTACACGATGTGACTTGACTCGACAGTTGAGTTGCGTTGCGTCATCTAGGCTTTTAGACTGTGACAAATATTAGTTTTGCAGGCTTTTTGCCAGAAAATAATTTGAGGGTAAGTAATAAAAACAAAATGTGCCAGGCCTCTGAAAATTGTGAGAATGATCTAATTTTGCATAACCTATTTTGTGTTCAAGCGAAATTTAAATCGCTATATACATGGATATATAACAGGTTACGCAGAAAGGAAATGGGTTACCTGGATTTATTTCTGCGTAACCAATAAATGGGTCACGCAGATTTTCAATTCTCAGAGGCCTGAAAAAGGATCTACAAGTCAATTATTTCGAATGCAAAATTTGGAGCACCATTTACTTAGATACAACGGATTACGCAAAAAGGAAATGGATTACCTGGATTTATTTCTGGGTAACCAATAAATGGATCACGCAGATTTTCAGTTCTCAGAGACCCAAGTGCTCCTACTTGGTAGTAATTGGTTTGAAATCTTTTGAAATTGGATGCTGCATTTCATGTACTTTAAACAGCAATTCCCTTACTCTAATGTTTCTAAAAATTATAAAATATAGCCATTGATTTCCATGATTTTTAGGGTACGTTTTTTTTTACTACTCGTATCCTCTGGCAGAAGGCCTGTGTTGAGATGTTTGTATATGGCATGTATTTGTGTCTTCAGGGTGTGACAATTCCGAGCCAGAAGCGGTACGTGTATTACTATGGCGAGCTTCTCAGGAATGGTTTCACGTACGTGCCAGTCACTCTGCTGCTGAGAGAGATACGCTTTGAAACCATTCCAATAACCAGTGTCGGGTCCTCTTGTTGTGAGTTCACCAACTTTCTCTCTCTCTTCACAGGGTGGGATGATGCAGGGTTGGTCTAGGATCGATCCCAAGGAACATTTTGTTTAGTTTCACGTCACGATTCGCTACGCAAGTTTCAAAGATCGCTACACAAATTGTGTAACGTTATTTAAACAGTAATTGCTAATCAATTTTCATTCACTAGAAATATCACAAATCCAGATTTTGAAAACAAAATGTTTCCTATATCCCTGTTGGTGGGCCCATTGGGCTATTTCTCATCCAGTACACCACAACTGGCATACTGGTTGTGGTGCACTGGCTGGAACAAGAAATAGCCCAATGGGCCCACCAATGGGAATCGATCCCAGACTGACCACACATCAAGCGAGCACTCTAGCACTGGGCTACATCCCACCCACTAATAGGGAAAGTGTAAGGCCACTAGGTCAGCTTCCCTCTCACTAATCCCGGAATCATCAAACCATTGTCCTTTCACAGACACAGGCTAATGTCCTGGACAAGTGAACCAGGACTTGCAGGGCTCACCCTGTACATGGCCAAATTAGCCAATGGCTAATTTTTTATACAGAGTGGCTACAACATTTAGTCTTTGGCTAATAAAATATTCTTTAAATTTACCACTTTTTAATAATTTTCAAAGAAATACTCTCTATATTTGAAAATTGTCTACACCAGAATTTGTTCCAGTGTGAGCTCTGGACTCGTGCTTATAAAACTTTAGTCAAATCTGGAATGAATGAATGAACGAATGAATGAATGAACGAATGAATGAATGAACGAATGACAACACCCCAGAACAAAACTAAAATTGGCTATGTGGTGTCTTACAAAGGTACACAAATGTACGTGATGATCAACAGAATTAAAATTATATGCTTGAACAGTCGGTAGCACACGTAGGCCTACTTTTAGTGTCAGACACGCATGTTCTCTGAGCTAGACTGCCTATCTGTGAGCCTTTCGCATGATTTTGTGGGGTCAGTGTCGCTTCGAACTCTTAAACACTTAACATGTAATTATTATCTATGAATAGATCTTCCTCAAGTTCTTTATCATTCATCCATGATTGTGTACAATACAAATGGTCACTATATTTAAAAGACCTTACTGTATCTGACACAGCGAATTCAAGCTGGTCAAAGCAAACTTTTGGCTCACTTCGCCTGCTCATGTGAGCCCTGATATATATATATTTATATTAAAGCGTTTGCATTTCTTCTGTTGTTCATGGAGGATTCGTCACAAATGTTTTTTAATATGCAAAATATCAACCGAGTCTTATGTTAATCAGTATTTGTTAGGCTCTGTCGAGACAAATACCGATTAACTAGATGAGGTTGATATTTAAAAACACGAGTAGGGAATCCTATTTATTCTATAACACTTCTAAAATAACATTTTAATTCAATATTTAGTCAGTCATGTTACTAAAGTGGCCTCCTTCAATAATATGACGTCATCACTATTAGAACAAATTAGTTTGTCATCACGCATTTTAACTAAATCTTATGAAAATGTTACACTCAGGTATACATGTCTTGTTGGCTTGTAAACAAATGACCCATTGACAGCAACACATTATACCCTAAAGATCTTGCCAATTTGCATATACCTTTACATTTGCATACCATTATTACTTGGGTTAAATATTCTAAATAATCACATGGGTTTATGACATGAATATCATGGGTAAGTTATAAGATAAAATATATTGTATCTCTTGTCCTTAACATTAACAAAAGGCTTACTTAAATGTCGTTGAACCTCTGAGTGTGTGGTATAAAAAGTAATACATTTGTGTTTATCTGACTCAGGTCCGTACTTTGAGGTGTACCAGATGAAGGTGAGGGTGTTGACGTCGCCGGTGTACGAGGGACTAAAGAAAGGAGATTCACACTTCAGTATGGTACTCCAACAACCTGTGATGGTAGGTGGCGACGTCAAGATTGATTTCTTCAACAAACCAAGATATGGGAAAAAGGTACATTTTTAATAATATTAGATATCACTGTTTTAAACATGTCTACCGGCCTCAGAGGTGTCGTGGTTAAGCCATCGGACATAAGGTTGGTAGGTACAGGGTTCGGTACCGGCACCCACCCAGAGCAAGTTTTAATGACTCAGTGGGTAGGTGTAAAACCACTACACCCTCTTCTCTCTCACTAATCACTAACAACTGATCCACTGTCCTGGACAGCCAGCCCAGATAGCTGAGGTGCCTGCCCAGGACAGCATGCTTGTACCTTAATTATATATAAGCACAAAAATAAGTTGAAATGAAATGAAATAAACATGTCTAATTAAAAGAAAAAAATACCAATTCATTTCAGGAATTACCATATTTTCCAGCCTATTATATGCACTGGACTATGTCCATACATAAACCGCACCTTTAAATAAGCCGCTGTTCAAAACAAAGCCACAAACGTAATTATAGTGAATTATTGTTTGTATTTAATAATAATAAAGATATCCATTCTTCAAAAATTTCAAACAATAAATCTTGAGTGTCTGGCTTTCAGTTTCATTTCACCTAAATGGGTAAGTTTCGTAAATAAAACATGTTGACAAACCCTGCTATTTTCCCGAAAATATAAACAAGAACTTGATCACGCATTGTTTATAATCTTGCATTAGTTGCAAAAAATTTAAATACATGACAATATTTTATTTGTTTAAGTATAATTACTAACCGTAAAAAAAAAAGGTACTGGTACTCACACTCGAATACATATGTTTTTCTGTAACCTAACTAGCGTGCCGTATGCAAAAATTGCATATTCAGATGCGGTCATGTCACAGTGAACCGAAACTAAGCATTGTTCTGTCGATTGTTTACAGTTTCGACATTCTTTTATAATTTTTAAAACACGGCCTTTTGTTTCAAGATATTTACATGCATATATAATGACAGGTAATATAATGAAATAAAACAAAACAGGATATGCACAAAACAGGATATGCACAAAACAGGATATGCACAAAACATTAACGCAGTATAACATGTTATGCAGCATGAGCATAAACTGAACACAGGTGTATAGTTCAGTATATTAGTTTCACAATCTAAATTAGTGATGCACCTAGTCTACAACAAACAAAATATTCACAAGAGGACTTTCCATAATTGTTGAAACAATAAAATAAAGTTTCTACACAAATGTTTATGCATGAATTAGTGGGCCAATTAGATTGGGAATGTCGACTTCTAATAAAAAATGTACAGGTACTCCGATTATGTGATCTTCGTACTGAACTTAAATTCTGATATATTAATTACATACATTACAAACAAGTAACAAACAGAGGCATTAAAGAGATCAAGAAACTGTTTTGATGCCATTGTTAAGGTCTGGCTTTTACAATTAGCCGTAAATGGCCATGACATTTCTATAGACATTACCTGTCCTCAAACAAGTGCACCTCCCCCCCACGCAAGTGGTCTGGTCCGAACATCCCAACAGCCAATGGGATGGCCTAAATTCTTCTACTGCATACTGCTCTCTAGTTCCGGTCACATGACTGTAACTTCCTTCTTTTTCTCTTTGCTAAAGGGTCTGGACGTCCTTTTGCTTGGCTCTGTTGGAGTCAACTTTTTTATAAGACCTTTGGTTTTGTATTCATGTTTGGGTGAAATGTTTTTCACCTTCGTTTTCATTAGCTTTCGTATGTTCTTTTCGCGTATTTCGCTTGACTTTCCAAGCGTTTAATTACATGAAATGTTGTTTATATTGCCGGTTGTCGTGTCGGACGCCATTTGCAAAATGGCGTCTGTGTTGACTGGCTTTGTGTTTGGGTGAAATGTTTTTCACCTTAATTTTCGTTAGCTTTCGTATGTCTTTCGCGTATTTCGCTTGACTTGCCAAGTGTTAATTACATGAAATGTTGTTATATCGCCGGTTGTCGTGTCGGACGCCATTTGCAAAATGGCGTCTTTATTTACCGACTTTGTATTTGTGTTATGGTTGGTTTTTCTTTCTTTTCACAGATTGAAAAATTACTATTATCATATCTGATAATGTTCAGGCGACTAGTTCGAGCGTGTTACGCTGCAAGAAGTTAGTGCCGGCGGCGACCCCACACGACTTATGTCCAAGGTTGTCGTGTTCGTGTGGCCTCACTTCTAGATGCGACCTTTGTGCGGGCTTGTCTGATGTCGAGTTCGCGGCTTACCTGAAGGTGGTGTCAGCGAGGACCAAGAAGGTGGAATCTTCGAGGACCAAGAAGGTGGAATCTTCGCCTTCGATTGCTGACTCCGTGGCGGAAGTGTTACGTTCAATTCTACCGACCATGCTGGAAGAAACAATGGCGTCAATGGCGACCTTACCCAAATCGGCGGGTTCGGGGTCAGGTCCGGTTCCAGTCCCCTCTTCAGGGGGTGCGGCTTCTTCAGCTCCACCGATACCTAAGACTTCGGATGACAGGCCTGCTGTCTCTACGCAGCCCTCTAGAAGCCGGTTCATTCAGATAGACGCTCCACGGATTCCAAGGCTCACCGATCTTCGGCGGGGAAGTCCTCTTCGGCGCATCGGAGCCGGGACCGTAGCCGTTCCACATGACCTGTATGGCTCCTACGGGTTCCACAGATCGTCAGCGCCAACCTTCAATTGATGTGGCTTCCAAGGCCTCCGAGGGCTAGACGGGACCATCTACGGTCCGGTTAACCGGCGGCTTCCATTACGGTACATCGATTGACCTGTGCTCGAGTTCTATGAGACTTGGTGATGAAGCGCCTGCGGCATCTGTCATTGAAGAACCCGACTCGGCGGACCATATGCCTATGAGGGATTGCTTGGCGGCCGTCTACGACATGTTGCCGTCCTTGCCACATCCAACGACGATGTGGTCATCCGCGGGACCGCCCACGGTCCGGTTCTCCGGTATCTCCATCGGGCCATGACCAGAGCGACTGGCTTGTTCACGGGTGCTACGTGACTTTCTGATGATGTATCGGTTCTTGCGGTACTGGAAGATCTGGATGCGGCGGACCACCTGTCACTGAGGGATTGTCTGGCTGTTATATCTGATATGCTACCACCGCTGGCCCATCCACCTGTTTCAGCCAAGAAGGGTCCGGTTTCGATGATCGCCATGGAGGTTCCACCGGCAGATGTCGGCATTTGATCGTTGGCTGCCACAGGCCCCCGTCGGTTTACACGGCTACTAGTAACCGGCCCTTGCGGATCGTTGTTCCAGCAAGCAGACGGAGCCCTGTAACGAACTGGAAGATTGCTGCGTCATCGGCTCACCGTTCGGTACCCTCGTCCCGTGATCGATCGAAGTGGTCCCGTGATCGATCGAAGTGGTGCAGCGTCCAGGGTTACACCGGCTCCTGACGTGACCGTCCACGGTCCGTGTTTCTGATTGCAGCCAGTACATTGGATCGAAGTGCCTGTGCCAGGTTACTGACTGATTTCCAGATGATGCGTCGGCACCTTCCGTTATAGAAGATCCGGACGCAGTGGCCCACATGGCTGTGACTGATTGTCTCCCGGCTTCGACCTATCCTTCAACGGTGTGGCGCCGGCTTTGGATGACGCTGTTTCCGGCGGGACCAGACGAAAGAAGAGTCCACACCAGTCGGCAGCTGATTCGGCGTTCAGGGTTTACACCGGCTCCTGACGGGACCGTCCACGGTCCGTGTTTCCGATTGCAGCCAGTACATTGGATCGAAGTGCCTGTGCCAGGGTACTGACTGATTTTCCAGATGATGCGTCGGCACCTTCCGTTATAGAAGATCCGGACGCAGTGACCCACATGGCTGTGACTGATTGTCTCCCGTCTTCGATCTATCCTTCAATGGTGTGGCGCCGGCTTTGGATGACGCTGTTTCCGGCGGGACCAGACGTCTTCCTGGAACTTACAGATTGGCACGTCCTGTCAATGGCTTCAGTTCAGCATACATGTACATGGCGACCATAACTCCTCATGTGCAGGATGCCAGAGGATATGCCTTGTTCCAGCCGTCGACTTTGATGTTGGTCTACCTTATATCTTCCGTGATGTCAATGTGCACTACGATTGCACACTATCGTCAACCGACTTGCCTGTGGTCTACATATGTCTCTTTGCCGTGAAGGGGTTCGACGTTACAAGCGTTCCGGGTTGGTGACGAAGACAGTCTACTGGTCCGGTCACTTGTGTTGAGATCCCGTGCACCGATGTTCGAGGAAGGTTCAGCGACATTCGGCAGATCGTTCTCTATATCCGGTGGCGATGCAAGACAGTCGCTACTTCCGCTGGTTCCGGAAGTTATCCAGTTGCCATCGCGTGGTACAGGGATCATTGCGGCTTATCAACTCACTAACGTTCACTGTTGTTACCGCCAGAGTTCGTGACCGATGCTGTCTAGATGGTCTCTGCTGCTGTTTCGCACCGGGTGGTGTGACGACCGTGGATTTTAGCCGGTTGCTGTTTTGCGTTGCTTCACTTCCAGGTATATCGGGCATGTAGCGTAGCGAGTTGCTACGCTGTCTTGGCTCTTGCCTGTATCACGGGGTCGCTGTTTCCGATGTCTTGATTCCTGAATCACTCTATTACTGTTTCATGATGTATCATTGCAAGAGTAATTTTGACGTTGGCGCAACATTTGACGCTTAGAGGTCGTGGTATCCAGTCTGTTTCTGAATCCATGCATTCAGTATAATAACGCAGATTTGCTGATCCTGTTACCAGTCGCCTTGCAGTCCAGTCCCTGTTGGTGGCTGTGGTTTACAGATGAAGCCGATCTACACATCAGCCTGTTGGAGATGTTGGCAGTTACGTCATCCTTCATTGGCGAGAGATGCCGTCAGGCGCCTCTCTCATGGTAGCCACAGACAGTACCACCACAGTGGCTTATATCAACCGTCGGGGCGGAACCCACTCCAGCAGTCTGCTGCAGTTGACTTATCGTCTCTACAAGCTGGTTGACGAGATTCCGTTGTAACTTCGGGCTCGCCATATTCCAGGGGTTTCCAATGTACTAGTCGACACACTGTCTCGGCCGTTGTCTCCACATCCGACGGAATGGATGCTCCATCCCGAAGCGTTTCGATGGGTGTGCGACAGACTTTGCACATCAAACATCGATCCTTTCGCCACACGATTCAACCATCAGCTGAGGGTTTACGTGTCTCCGGTGCCAGATCCCGAAGCTCTGGATCTCGACGCATTGGCCATAAGCTGGGAACAGATGGACGCATACGCTTTTCCTCCACCAATCCTCCTTCCAAGGGTGCTTCAGAGGTTTCAGCTGTACCATTGTCGCCTGTTACTCATTGCTCCGATGTGGCCATCCAGGATGTGGTATCCAGATCTAATACGTCTTGCCGATCCACATCCTTTATCGCTGCCAGACTGGGATCATCTGTTGCTGCATCCCACGTCAAGACTATACCATCCACATCCGCAGTTGTCCAACTGCACGCGTGGACTGTATCTCCAAGAGTTTGAGGAAGAAAGGTTTTTCTTCACCGTCTACGGCGGCCATTTTGAAATCGCACAGATCATCTACTACTGCGGCTTACAACGTCAGATGGCTTTGTCTTCACCGATGGTGTGTCCGGCAAAAAAACTCAACCCTCAGACGATTCAAATACCTCGTCTTGCTGGTTTTTTTGCTGTATCTGCGGACCACTTTACGATTGAAGGGGTCTACCATCGCTGGGTACGTTTCGGTCATCGCTACTGTTCGTGATGTCACTACTGGAACGAAGTTATTGGGTATTCCTGAGATCCATAAGATGATCAAAGGGTTTCGCCTTGAAGATCAAGTACACCGGTTTCGGGACCTGATGGGACCTGAATCTGGTGTTACGAGCGTTATCGACCGCACCTTATGAGCCGATCGAATCCTCTTCCCTGCAAGACTTGACGCGGAAGACGGTGTTTTTACTCGGTTTTGCCACGGCTGTCCGTGTCTCAGAACTCCATGCTCTTGATGTAGACTTGGTACGTTTTTCACCGAGATCGGCGTGCAGTCAACTTGGGGTTACTCATGAACTTTGTTGCAAAGAATCAGTTACCAGACCAAGCGCCTCGTTCGTATGTTGTGCAGGCCCTCTCCTCTGTCGTTGGTCCGGCGGACGTTGAGGACTTGGCGTTGTGCCCTGTCAGAGCCCTGCACCAGTACATCGAGAGGACCAGATCTTTTCGACAACATCGCAAAAGACTTTTCCTTTCCTGTAACCAGAGTCGGTTGAGGGATCTTACCAAGAACACGGTGGCCACCTGGATCCGGTCTTCTATCCTGACCGCCTATCAGAAGGAGGGTTTACCTGCTCCGTCTGCTTCTAATCCGCATGAACTCCGTGCCTTGGCTGCCACGATGTCCCTGCACTGCAACACACCCATTCAGCACATTATCACTGGTTGGTTCTGGGCTACGGACTCCATCTTCGCCAACTATTATCTGAGGGATGTCTCCACAGAAGACGTTGAGGGGTTCCATCATCTGGGTCCGGTTGTTGCTGCACAGACTCTGTTGAATACAAGCCGTCCTCGTCGCCGTTGATGTCTGTCTGATTCTGGGCTGCATACCGAGATGTCCATCGAATCGACAGATGAGGATTGCTTAGACTTTTGTTCTTTTGCACAGTTCACGTACTGGTGCCGGAACTTTTGTCTCGATAACCTTTACCCTGCACTGCATGTGGTTATTGTTTGTCGTTATTGGACTAACAGATCTTTGGTGTACTAGACAGAAAACACTCGGGGGTCTTGTTTTGTTCAATGTTCTGACGGATGCACCTCATTAGGTTGTCGCTTGTTATTGAAAAACTATAACACTTCAATACGTGAGGGTTACCTAACACCTGCATCCCTGGTGGCTACGTCTTCCCACCCTGTCAGAACCAGCATGAGATGTGGCTTCCGCCTCCTGGTCCATGTGTTCTAGGAGCCGTACCTGCCACTGCTGACGGATGCCACCATTCTGGTTGTTGTTACTAACATCACCTGCATTGGTCTGTGACGGGCATCCCTAGGATGAGGGCTTACCAAGGTTGGCCTTATTCTTCCACTAGTCAGCCTGTTTCCGGTTGGGGAGTTTTCACAAGCATCTACGGATCTCGGCACCCACCACCATCTGTTGAATGCTGCACTTGTTTGAGGACAGGTAATGTCTATAGAAATGGAGAAAACTTGAGTGTTTTCTCTTTTATAGATACATTACCTGTCCTCAAGATTCATCCCGCCCGGGCCTCCCCGCTTCCTGTTCTCCGTGCGATGTGCTCAGGGAAAAAGAAGGAAGTTACAGTCATGTGACCGGAACTAGAGAGCAGTATGCAGTAGAAGAATTTAGGCCATCCCATTGGCTGTTGGGATGTTCGGACCAGACCACTTGCGTGGGGGGGAGGTGCACTTGTTTGAGGACAGGTAATGTATCTATAAAAGAGAAAACACTCAAGTTTTCTCCATTGTAATTGTTTCGCATGACATTGTTTAGGCTGCCAGTGGATTTTTTTCTGGAGTACTGAACATTCCATGTGGGGTGTGTTTGCTTCAAACTATAACAACATTACTTTGTATAATATGAGCAAGTTACTTCATTTTAAAACATCACACAAACATATCTGATGCACTACTAACAATAAATGTTAGAGAAATCAAACTGAGAAACTTCGCGTTAGAGTCTATTTTTGACACTGTAAGTGTAACAATACACCAGTGTTGTATTGTTTCTGGCCTGACTAGACAACAAAGTTCCATTCCATTGTAATACTTCAGTCTCTGCTTAATTAATAAACAGTCGTTTGGTATGCTATATTATTGTTTTGACAATGGGAAAAAAGGTGTGGTTTATATGCACAGTGATTACCGTAAAATAGGTAAATTTTTAATAATTATTATTATTTGTGGGTTTTTTAAACAAAAACAAAAAACCCGCCACAAACATTTAACATAGAGACAAAGACATTTTTTGTATTTTGCACATTACAAACATGGATGATGATGAGATGAATGGTGAAGCCGCAGTATTTCCTTTTCGGTATGGGACTACTTGACAGGTCCGTGCTCCACGCTTGCTGTCAGTTGAGCTATCTCAGTATCACCCGAGCCCGGGGTACACAGAACCTGCAGTGCATGCTGGGTAGTCATCCCCCATGTGGGGTCATACACTCGGGAGACACACCCATAATCGCACCAGTGAAGTGGGTGAAACTCTGTGTATGTGGCCTTACACCTACCCATTAAGCCTAGCAGTGCACCCATTCTGGGTTGGAGCCAGTACTGGCATGAAAAATCCCCCATTGCCTCAGGTGGGATACGAACCAGTACCTACCAGCCAGAAGTCCGATGGCATAACCACTACACCACCGAGGCTGTTTGATAAATTTATAAACCACACCTAGCAAAACACAGTAAAAAAGTAGTGGTTTATGGGCTGAAAAATATGGTAGGTAAGCATGCACGTTTAAAAAATAAATTAATAAATTGACAATCAAAAGAAAGTATACTAATAACTTTTTTAAACTAGTAAAAATGACACAAAACACAAGTTGATGCACAGTATTTACCATCAAATGTGAACATCACAGTCCACAAACATCACTAGAGGTAAAATATGCAAATTCATATAACATCACTCAACGAAATATGGTTACACATAACTGTAACGAAATGAATGTCGTTGTTTCAGTAGTGTGTATGCCCGCTGCATGCAAGCATGCCAGCACGAACACGACGTTGGACAGAGTTTGTTAAGCATCTAAAGATGGCATCAGGTATCACCCTCCATTCCTCCCTCAGTTCCTGTATACCATCTGATTCCTATTCATTGGAGGATTGGGATGGCATCAAATTCTCTGATCAAGATGATCCCACAAATGTTCCATGGGTGACATGTCAGATGAACGGGCTGGCCATGGCAAGACATTGGTATTGTTTCTGGCTAAGAACCTTTGTACAACACGAGCTGTGTGAGGTCTTGCATTGTCCTGATGAAACAAGATCCTGGGGTGCTGTTGCATGCACAGTAACAGGATGGGGCGTAAGACCTGGTCGATGTAACGCTGTGCTGTAAGGTTTCCTTCTATAAGAAACAAGGTTTGTTTGCAGTTGACCACAGATACCATCTGAAACCATCACGCTATCACCACCAAACAGTTCGGTCTCCTGAACACAACAAAGAGCCGTTCTCTCTCTGCTGTACGTCGGTAGATCGGTGTTCTGCTGTCGAATCTGAACAGCTGGAACCTGCTTTCATCTGAAAAGAGCACACGTTGCCAGTTCTGATATTGCGAATGTTCAACTTGACATGCTCAATGCAAATGAGGAAGTTGATGTTGCGTCCCTCTTAATGGTTGACCATGCTGTCATAGTCGGTGACGTACTGCGTGACGACTGATGACATGTTCATGTACAGTCACTGCAGATGGCGTCACAGTGAGGAATCTGTTACGTAGATGTAAGATGCAGATATGGTGGTCGCCAAACCAAAAATTCTTTCACTAATGTTTTGTTTTTTTTGCAATTGGTGACACTTTGGGGAACGACAGCATGAGCCCTGAAATGGTGGGTTTTTTAAAGGTGCAGACCCTAGTTTTAACCCATAAAAATGGACACTAAGTTTGGTTAAGTTACAGACCTGTAACACATTTGGATAAATGTACAAGCGTGTATTAAAAACACCAGGATGACCAGAAACACTTCGGTTGTACGGAAATGGATTATCTAAACAATAAAATATAAGTAATGTTTGATTTCAGTAATCATAAACAGCTCTAATAGTGAAAAGTATGCCTTAGTGTTTAAAAACTAGGGTCTGTCCCGTTAATGTTAAGAAAATCCTAACTGTAAATTCGAAAAACGTGTTTTTTGTTTGCAAATATTTATTTGTATTTATTTCAGGAAAAGATGTTTCATTTTTGGTTCAATACGTTCTTTGTGCATGAAACCGAAAAAGCTGACCCTGTTAATGGAGATGCTCTCAATCCAAGCAGCTGTCGAGAATATTTGACCATGACCATTCCCAAGATGGAGCTTGACCGGGCAAATAAGGACAAATCGCACAAAGCGTACAGTCCCAACTTCAAGGTTGGTCAAATGTTTTAAAGTTACACGTTTGTTTTGTTTAATGACTACATTAGACAGTGTTTCTGCCAGAAAGAAGTTTTGGGTATGGCACTATGGAATTGAATGCAACCACAATCAGTATGGGGGGGGGAGGGGCCTTGCCCAGAAAGAAAATGGGTTACGTTTAGGGTTAAGGTTAAGAAAATCATACAGTAATGATAAAGAGTAATTAATTTTGTCGAAAGGTTAACTTAAGAAGAACACCTGCAAAATATTTTGGGTATGACGCCCATTTTATCCTGTCAGTGTTTCTGCCAGAAAGAATTTTTTTTGTATGGCGCTATGGAATTGAATGCAACCACAGTCAACAGGGGATATGGGGGACCTCCCCCAGAAAGAAAATGGGTTAAGTTTAGGGTTAGGGTTAAGAAAATCATACAGTAATGATGAGAGTAATTAATTTTGTCAAAAAGTCAACTTAAAAAAATTAAATTTTGGGTATGGCACCATACGCATTTTACCCTCTGGCAGAAACCCTGCTAGAGAACATTGATTTATTAATCATCGGCTTTTGCATGTCGAACGTTCGGTAAATGTGACATATAGTCTTAGAGAAGAAACTCGCTACATGTTCCCATTAGTAGCAATTGTTCTTTTATATGCACTATCCCAAAGACAGGATACCTCATACCATGGCCTTTGGTATACCAGTTGTGGTACACTGTTGTTGAAATGAAAAATTGCTCGGTGGGCCCACTGACAGGGATCGATCCTAGACCGACCCTGAATCAACAGAGCACTTTACCACTGGCCTATGCCCTGGCCTCTGTCAAATGGTTTATGCACCAAGGCAAATTAGTACAACCATTGAGTGCCGAATTATAATATATACTGGGGTATCAATTCAGATAAAGATTCTTTTTTAGCAGTTAATCTTCCACTGAGTGGGGTTATGCAAAATTATTTCACGGCACGAAACTCAAGTGATCAGTAAAGTACATGTATACTGGTATGACGGGTTTATTATGAGAAAAACAATTGGGAGGTTATATGTTGGGTCCGAGAATGAGTTGTTGGGTGGGGTTGGAGGAGGGAATGGAGTTTTGAAATCAATTTAAAACCAACTCATCTCCAGGAATGGAGTAAAGTTTATGTGGCTTATGGATATTTGCTGTGATTTGTACGGAAAATTGCTGTGAATATGATGTATGGTGACATATTATACACATGGATCAAAACCATATTATCCCTCCCATCCTACAAACACAAATTTTGTAACTAATTTCAGTGGTTTGATGTACCGTATATTGCCGTGTATTAGCCGACTTTTGAAGTCTAGAAACACTTTCCAAAAGAAGAGAGTCGGCTTACACACGGAGGCAACAAATTGGAGCATAAAATTCCAATCGAAAATACTCCCAACTGTGACTTATAAATTTTGATCAGACCCTTAGCCTTTCACAGATTATATAACAATAATTTGTGCACACTATAACTAAAACACCCAATCATGCAATATTATAGTTTTTTGTTCTTGAATGCATTATAAGTTTGATGAATAATAATAAAAAATTACTTGTTTTATTGTCATTTCAATGGTAAAAACTTTTTTTTCCAACTGTCTGCCATCTTTGTTTGACCTGTGCTGGGACCAGTCTTTCATATAGCAAATTTAAGATACAAAACGGTGTTTTTTCTTCAAACAAGTATTATATTTCTAATATTATTGTTTTGTTGGGAGGGTGCATTAAACTGTATAAAGTAATGCCATAAATAAATTAAGCTCATTATTAACATCACCGACTGAAAAAAACATAACATGAATTTCAGGACGATAATTACTCCCACTATTGTCACATGACCATACCATATACAGTGAACTGCAGTCCAGGACCGCATGATCTTTTGTTTCTGTGTGTGTGTGGTGGGGGATTAAACATGCCTCCATGATTTTACCTTTTGCTGTCCAGTGAATAAATTAATTACTTGTGTGCAGTGATATGTTGTTACAGCTTGAATTATTTATTTTTCTGTTATGCTTTATCACTTATAAATAGTTTTTCATGGCATAGTAGATGTTAGCATTGCCACATTGATTGCGATCGCGATTACCGTGTTTGTTAATAATTAAAGGGAAAACAAATATAATGAACAAGAAAAGCACAAGTCTATTTGTAGACAGTATTATTGAAATCGATACAACATACAGCTGGACAAAAGATGACTTCAGCTTATACACAAGGCCGATGATTTTGTACTAGATATTTAGGGTCAAACTAAGGGGTCGGCTTATCCAAGGAGTCAGCTAATACACGGCAATATACGGTAAGAAGAAAAGTAAAAGTGTTTTGGAAATAGCAAAAAAAATAATCCTATTTTTGTGTGCAATTTAGAAAACAATTGTCTCAGAAATAAATAACTTGCAGTAAAATCCATACTATGAAAAAAAGCGTTCCCTGTGGGAAGCACTATTAGTATTATTAAACAGAAGGCATTGTCAGAGCCATTGCTATGTTACTGTATCTAAAAGTTATAAAACATTATTTATTTTTCTTAACATTTCTTAACATTAACGGTATAATGTATTGTTTTAAAAATATATTATGGATGAAAATTCAAATCTGCAAATGTTAATGATTAAACTTGTTCATACCATCCTTAGTTTAAACAATATTTATTGCCGTTCAAAATCAGTAGTGTTCTGAGGATTGGCCAACAGGTGTTAGCGTATATTAAAAGCCCCTCCCAACATTTTAGAAATGAATATTTTACAAGCAATAAAAATAAAACATAATAATTATAACGTAAGTTGTTCCAAATTTACTAACAAAGAGGGGAAATAGAAGGAGGAAAAGGTAAAGAGGATCAACAGGTTATTACTGTTAACCATTTTACATTATTTAGAATTAGATGTACGTGCTTCTGTCTGGATGAGAAAAAACAACAAATTTAAGTTAGTTTAATAATGTTAATCTGGGTGTTGTTGTTTTTTTGTACAGGTAAAAGTTTATTTCATTCATCCTGAGACGAACCTGGAAAGAAGTAAAAGTGCTGATGACATGATGTGTAAAAACTGTACGTCGAAGCCGCGTTCCAACACGGAGGAGAAACTGTGGTCTGGTCACTCACCACAGATCACACACATGACGGCGAACCAGCGGCTGGCAGCCTCGTTCAGTAAACTGACTTGCAGCGACCCCTCGCTGTCCGTGAGACAGTCCAACGTATTACCTCCCGACTATTCGCCCACAACATCCAACAGACAGTCTAACCCGCTCCCTTCGGACTTGACCGTCAGAAACGGTGGTGAAGTTGTCCCAGGTCTGACGACCTCAGAAAGCGGTCGGGTGGTTTCTTTGTTGAGTGTGGAGGGCGGGTCCTTGTATCATAGCGACAACGAACCGTTCGAAGACGATCTGTCCGACACAGAATCTGATAATGAGTGGGAAGGCTGTGAGGTGACGCAAGTATGACCACAGCTCTTCTAGTTTCCGTTTTTATTCAATCTTTTATCGCTGTCAGTTGGTGGTTTTCAAACTTCAAAGGTGCACAGAGAGTGCTTGTGTGTGTGTGGGTGCGCGAGAATGTGAGATCTATTTTTAATTATCATTAACATTATTAATAACCTGAAGAATCATGGATGTATATGTCAGAAATTGCACAGAAAATGGAACACTTTTATTTTTCTCAGTAGAGGATGGGATATTTTCTTATTACCTATTAAATATCTACCAGTTCACACATGGTATGTAATGGCATCTCATTTATCTACAAAAAACCCATCTGTAATATGATAATTTTGAACTTTCTTTGAGGTCATTTGAGGATTATAAAATGGAACACTTTTATTTTTCTCAGTAGAGGATGTGATATTTTCTTATTATCTATTAAATATCTACCAGTTCACACATGGTATGTAATGGCATCTCATTTATCTACAAAAAACCCATCTGTAATATGATAATTTTGAACTTTCTTTGAGGTCATTTGAGGATTATAAAATGGAACACTTTTATTTTTCTCAGTAGAGAATGTGATATTTTCTTATTATCTATTAAATATCTACCAGTTCACACATGGTATGTAATGGCATCTCATTTATCTACAAAAAACCCATCTGTAATATGATAATTTTGAACTTTCTTTGAGGTCATTTGAGGATTATGAAATGGAACACTTTTATTTTCTCAGTAGAGGATGTTATATTTTCTTATTACCTGTAATAAAATACCTATGAAATATCCACCATTTCACACATGGTATGTAATGCAATCTCATTTACCTACTAAGAAGACATTTGTAATATGATAAGTTTGAACTTTCTTTGAGGTCATTTGAGGATTATGAAATGTGGATGTGGATATGACAGCTTAAAAAAATTTGAGCCAAAATTACAAACCTGTTTTCGTCTCTGTAACTACAATATATATTTACAATGCTTAAACACCTGTGTTTAAGAAAAACGAGCTTCGTAAATTTGGTCCGTTAATGTTTTCTGTCACAGATTTGTCCATAGGTTGGTGTTTATTCTCAGTTTTTATCACTTTGTATGATCAAATTCCATGGAGATAATGCTAATTTGAGTAAACTTTTACTAATTACAGATTTTACCAATGTGATGGATGTGATGTAAGACTTTGAATTGTCCATATAAAAATCAAGACAAACTGTTTTCTGATTATTAGTTTAAGACACACGAACCCTCAAGTAGTCAGACTGTTAAGTAAAGCAACAAACTAGTTGAAAGGTAAAACAAAATTTCCATCTGGCTACTCAAGCCAGTGTTCCATTTTCTCGTGACGTCTCCCATATGTCTTCTGTTTGGTATAGAAGAATAAAATTCCCTTTGTTATATTCCCATTCCCCTTGATGTATTTCACATGGCATCCAGTTAGCAATGCAGTGCTCGGAAGTCTCTCTTTTTTCAAACTGGATAAGTTACCAGTGTGTGCCTGTATGTTTTTTAGTGGAGTCGCACAATTACAAGATATTACACTATTTTCTCTTTTAAGAATTAAAAAAAAAGATAATTAACTAACATGGATTCTTGGGGAATCAATTGTGAATTTAAAGTAAACATATATTCATTGACTGTCCACAAAATACCTAAATTGGACATTAATTGTTATAGAAATACATGTATTGAATATTTCGAATTGAAAAATAAGGAATACATGTATTACTATTAGTTTAGAATTGTCCTATCTAGTTTTATTTAAGAATGCTACAAAGTAATGAAATGCTTGACAAAAATAGTTACATAGTGTTAGGTGGAATACAGGATATGACAGTTAATTTTGGAAATGGATTAATTGTTAAAAGAGAATGTGGAATAAGGACAGTTTTTTTTTTAATTACTTAGGCCAGTATTTTTTTTTTGCTCAAATAAAAATATTAAAAAAGTCGTATTTTTCACTTTTATTTTTTGCCGCCGACTTCCACAAATAGCTCTAAAGAAAGAAAAAATTACCATTCTATTCTATTGTGGCGCATTTCGTAAGGTAACAGTGAGAAATAACACTTATTTCGTCAATAAATATACCATTGTAGATACGAATTGTTAATTCGTCTTTAGTCGTTCTCTTTCGATCCGATTCGCTATTTCGCTCACCCCTACTGATACACCCCAAACAGGTATTTTGGGGTTTTTTTCCTTCCTCCTACCTTTGTGCACAAAAGTTCTTGTTCGTAAACCTAAAAATTAAAAAATACTGGCCTTATTGTTTTAATTTGTTTTTGGGGGAAAGGAGGGGGTAGAGATTTTTGGTGCCCAGTATATGTAAATGTTAATCTGATTTACATTGGAATTTTTGTTGTGTTGTAAAAAGAAATTTGTGTTACATATTTTTAAATTTCTATATTCACAGAATTAAATCGGTCCATCACTTTTTTTTTTTTTTTTTGAAACATCAAATTTGTAGTAATTATTTTTAATAGAACCAGTCTTTGACGTGAGGTTTTTCATTAATACCTTCATGTAATTTATGACCCCTGTACTCATCACCATTTTTTAATCAAATTTGTAGGTAATATTTTTAATTTAAGCTGAATCCTTTGGATTCTTATGATTTTAGGTCTTCGGAAAACACATTTTGTTGTTGAGATTTCCCGATATTATTTCAGAAAGCATTATAGAAGGAAAGTGATGTTTATTACAGTATGTGTTTTCACAGTAGTTATTAAAACATACGTAGAGGCTTTTAGAATTTGTAGACCTAAGTTCTGGTAAAATGGTTTCTGATTTTAATTTTTATCTGCAGTACACAAAGAGCATTTGTTGGTTTGAGAAAATGAAATCAAGTTTGACATACATGTATGTTCGAAGTTCAGGTTTATGACAAGCATAATTATGTGTGTTTGCATCCAGGTGGAAACAAACGCAAAAGAACAACACAAGCATTTTTAATTAACTGGGTTATGTCTAGCACCAATAGTGACTCGTATAACGTTTCTCATACTTTGCAGAGGGTACAAAATCACCATCTAGCCACTGTTATACGGGTTCTACCTCGCACTAAATTTGGATTAGGCACATACTTTTACATGGATTAAATAGATTTTTCAAAATAGGAAAACAGCATAGACATATTTTGACTTCCTGGCTGGTGCTAAATAACAGAGTCTAGATGCTTGTTATTTTGTGACTTCAGTTTACAGAGCTCATTATTCATCTAACGTGTATTTAAAAAAAAAAAAAAACATTAAAAGAAATACGGAAATGTGTTTATTTTAAAAAGTACTGGATGAGCAGTTGAAATGAAGGTGCATATATATTAAAAAACCAGATTTAACAAATTCGCTGCATTGTTGTATGTACGGTTGGATTTCTGTATCCATTTTGTTAGGGCTGGCTAAATATACTGTAGATTTAATCTTTAACCTGACAGATTGACAGCTAAAATGAATATACAAATATACAAGTAGCTTCATGAGTTTTTTTGTTATGACATTCTGATAATGGTTGTTATTTCATGTGTACAGAATATTTAAGATTGCCAAATTTTACTTGCATAGACCTCGGAATTAACTTATTTAATGCTCCAGTGACCCCGAACACTTAAATGTTAATCTGACCGTACCAGATCTGACCCAGTAGACCTAACCTGAATTGATGCGGATAAACTGGCCTCGGTGGTGTCGTGGTTAGGCCATCGAACATAAGACTGGTAGGTACTGGGTTCGCAGCCCAGTACCGTCTCCCACCCAGAGCAAATAAATTTTAACGACTCAGTGGGTAGGTGTAAGACCACTACACCCTCTTCTCTCTCACTAACCACTAACAACTAACCCACTGTTCTGAACAGACAGCCCAGATAGCTGAGGTGTGTGCCCAGGACAGCATGCTTGAACCTTAATTGGATATGAGCATGAACATAATTTAAAAGAAAGAAAGATGCAGATAAATGTGGTAGTGAAGTAGTTAACAATCTGGGCCCCGTTTTACGAAGCGATCTTAGCACTAAGATCACCTTAAGTGCATACGGTAGCAGTGCATTTAAGGTGATCTTATCACTATGATCGCTTCGTAAAACGGGGTCCAGCTCATGTTGTTATATAATAAGAGAATACAGGTATAGTCGTCACAAAGTTTATTTTAGTCCTGGAATTTTTATAATTGAGGGTGGGGGGTGGGGGACAGTGTGGAAAGATCATATACATGTAATGTGCTTTACTTTTTATATATCGTTTTGTTTTAAACTGGGGTAAGTACATGTATTTTATTACCATATTTCTGCTATAATTTTACACAGTATTTCATCTTGTTGGAAAAGAAAAATGAACATTTCCATCCCAATTCAAAACAATTAATGCGGGGAGGGGGGCAAGATAAAAAAAAAAAATCCCTACTAAAGTTAATCTTTGTGCCAAATTTATTTTCAATATATTTTTAATTTAATTGTAGTATAAAGTTTGATATGTGGCAGGTTGTAGGATCAATCTTGACCAGTGGACTGTACAGACTTCTTTTTTTTCCCATATAAATATTAGGAGCACTCTAGAACTAATACAGTGGCCATTGTATACGAGTCCTTCTTTGAAAATAGTACCTTTTTTACTCCCAGACACTTTGATATGATAGTTGAATCCACAAATAATCAGACAATAATTTTGTCTCGATTCCCTCTAAAATATTTCCTGGATACAAATGAAACAGGAAACAAATTATATATCCTTGGGACACACAACAAAAATATTTTAGCAAATTTCTAAAATAATTAGGACGAAAATTGGGACATTAAAAATGACAATTGTTCTAATGTTATTTATCTTTAAAATATAAGAACTAAATGTGCCCAAACATTAATGAAAATAAAGAATAGATATTAAAATTGATGATTATGTTGATTTTTTGCATTGCATCTGGGCGAGTTTTGATTAACTCTTCAATCCATGTCAGGGTTCCTTATTTATCCAGTGGTGTCCACTTCAAGTTACACAACCGGCCTTGGTGGCGTCATGGTTAGCCCATCGGTCTACAGGCTGGTAGGTACTGGGTTCGGATCCCAGTCGAGGCATGGGATTTTTAATCCAGATACCGACTCCAAACCCTGAGTGAGTGCTCCGCAAGGCTCAGTTGGTAGGTGTAAACCACTTGCACTGACCAGTGATCCATAACTGGTTCAGCAAAGGCCATGGTTTGTGCTATCCTGCCTGTGGGAAGCACAAATAAAAGATCCCTTGCTGTTAATCGGAAAGAGTAGCCCATGTAGTGGCGACAGCGGGTTTTCTCTCAAACTCTGTGTGGTCCTTACCCATATGTCTGACGCCATATAACTGTAAATAAAATGTGTTGAGTGCGTCATTAAATAAAACATTTCTTTCAAGTTACACATGTACATAAGAAACTAGACAGTTTTAGCACAAGTAAGTAGGAATTAATAAAATATTTTGCTACCTATTTCATTTGGTTGAAGCACAACGATGTGTATATTAATATATATGTTCTTGTCTAGATGCTCTCCATAGAAAGAAAAAAACTATTTTAAAAACACATTTTAATTAGCTTTGTCACACTTATCAATGTTTATCTATGTCAGCCTGAACAGCACGATTACAGAACTTGTAGCAAACTCGTGACCGGGTGACCTTAATTATACTAAAAACAGTCAGTGTTATGGTCTAGTGCTTACAGGTATATCATACTTAAAGGAACAGACCCTAGTTTTTAAACACTACGGCATATTTTTCACCTAGAGCCTAGTTTCAGCTGGTAAAAATGCACACCAAGTTTGGCTGATTTACAAACCTGCAATAAATTTGAAAACAAAGTCTGTGACGTTGAAATACCCTTATAAATAGACTAAAACGCGACTCCATAAAAGTTACTTCTCAGATGCACCCGTGTGTTTTTAAAAATATGAAAAATGCATTTTGTAGTATTCGAAACACCAGGATGACCACAAACACTTTGGTTGTACAGAAATGGAAAATCTAAACAATAAAATATAAGTAAAGTTTTATTTCAGTGATTATAAATGGCTCTTATAGTGAAAAATATGCTGTAGTGTTTAAAAACTAGGGTATGTCTCTTTAAGGTACCATTTTCAAAGAAGGACCCATGTATGTATATGAAAACACTGCTTTTTGTGATGTGGGTTTTTTTTAGTCGGGGGAGAGGTTGGGTGGAGGTGGGATAAGGGAGTGTGTGTCTCTTTTTATTATGCCCAGTAGAGAATCATTCGGTTGTTAAACAATTCCAGTTTACTAACACAAGAAAACATTGTAAATTACTGTCAGTATTGGCTGTAATTTACTCCTGTTGACACCATTTTGAATTCTATGAGTCACACCGATCTCAAATTATCTTGAGTACATGTGTGCATCCATATAAATGTTTTGAACTGTGTAGTCTGAAGGATGTAGACATTTTTAGACTAGTTGAAATTGTAGAATAAATATGGTAAGTTCTGCACTTAGTCATTGTGTGATTGTATGGTGCAACTATTTACCAACCAAAGTTTTTTTATTTTGTAGATATTTCTGCGTTTGTATAACAATTGATAAATATATATATATTATATATATATGTAACTAAATCAACATATCTTGGTTCATGCATGAATGAATAAATACATGTACCTCATGTCAACACCACATTGTTATCCAATTTTCAGATTAAGTGTCCACCATCTGCTTTTAATGTTTATTATTGTTTTCCTTTTTTAAATTCTCTCTCTCTCTCTCTCTCTCTCTCTCTCTCTCTCTCTCTCTCTCTCTCTCTCTCCTTCCATATGTCCCCTTTTCACTATTTTCTTAGTACCCTCCATTACCCTAAGTATTGTCTCAACTATGTGACAGCCTTGTGTATATTTAAATATATATTGTTTTGACAGAATGTTTTGTATAGCTTATTAAATGTTTTGTATACATGTAGTTTGTAACAAATGAGTATATTTTGTTGTTTTAGAATATTAAGTTTCGAAGAAAGACTACTTTTGTACAAGTTTTTTCTTCTTCTATTACTGTTATTGTTACTGCATACCTTAAGAATATTGTGAATACATTTAACACTAATCATGTTCTTGAATTTCGTGTATGTAACTTGTCATTGTTATCAAGATTTATGCAAGTGAGGCACCAAATAATAAATTATACTCATTATTAATGTAATACTATACTTTGAAACAAAAACAAAATTTAGAAAATACCTCCACTGTTCATAATTATTAATATTTTTTGCTTCTGGCAGCCTGACTGATGTGGAAAATCTGATAATTCTAGTCTGCTTTATCAATGATAGATCAATGGCTGTGGTATGTATTGTCCTGTCTAGCACAAATAAAAGATCTCTTACTGTTAAGCCTATATCACATTAGACGACACGACTCAACTTGTCAGTCACATCGTGAGAGCCACGTCCCATTCACAATATGCAGTGACCGTTGTCTCCGACCAAACATGTTCGGTCATGTCAAATGCTGTCAGGCCACGTCGCAGACTGTTTTTATTCAGTACACACTACAACGCGACTCAGCTCGACAGTTGAGTTGTGTCCCATCATATAATGTGCTTTAACGGGAAAGAGCCAACAATGGGTTTCTCATTTATCACTAGATCACGTGTCGTAGTTACTATGGGCAAGTGAAGGTGTCCATTATTATGTACCTTTGTTTAACACCTAATATCTGCAATATCTTGCATGCTGAGGTGTTTTTAAACATTAATTCATTCATTCACTGTGTTCATATCAAAGGTCATGGTATGTGCTGTCCTGTCTGTGGGAACGTGCATATAAAAGAGCCCTTGCTACTAATGGAAAAATTGTGCAGGTTTCCTCTCTAAGACTATATGTCACAATTACCAAATGTTTTACATCCAATAAGCCGATGGTTAATAAATCAATGTTCTCTAGTGGTGGTGTTAAACAAAACAAACTTTATTTCATTCATTCACTGTGTTCGTTATGGTTTAAGGCACCATACCTAGTGATTTCCCTAGAAATTTGGCAAGGCATGGTAGACCAAACACTTTGGGGCATTTTCACCATTTTTCGGGGCACTTATTTTTCATTAAAAACACATAAGAATTAATTGAAATAAACATTAATGTAATTTATGTGCTTGCTTTAATAAATGAATGGCAAAAGATATAAAAGGCATATTTTATTAATTAATAATACCTTTTTGGGTGTTTTATAAAGGCAATTTTAGAATTAATTACTAAAAAATGCTTGTTTAATCTCAGGGCAGCATGGCGCTGATTAAGGCAAGATGGTGCTAGACTATTGAGGCATGGTGCTGCACCATGCTAAAACAAGCTAGGAAAAACACTAATACCACCATTCACTGTGTTGTTATCTTTGTGTATCAGCTTAATATAGTCCGGTTTAGAAATAGATCATCAAGAAAGAAAGAAAGAAATGTTTGATTTAATGATGCACTCAACACATTTTATTTACAGTTATATGGCGTCAGACATATGGTTAAGGACCACACAGATATTGCGAGAGGAAACCCGCTGTCGCCACTTCATAGGCTACTCTTTTTGATTAGCAGCAAGGGTTCTTTTATATGCACCATCCCACAGACAGGGTAGTACATACCACAGCCTTTGATATACCAGTCATGGTATAGGCTGGAACAAGAAATAGCCCAATGGGCCCACCGACGGGGATCAATCCCAGACCGACCACGCATTGAGCGAGTGCTTTACCACCCCCAAAATGGATGGATCATCAATGAAACAAAATGCTGTAAAATACTGAAATGCCTTTTTAAATCTTCCTTTAATGATTACAAATAGGTTGACCTCTGTAGTGTATAAATAACCCATTTGTTTGAAATTGCTTGTTATTTTCATTACTAAGCGATAACTGTGCTAGTGGTTTACTGGCATTTATATAACAACAAAATGGGTGGTGCTCTGGATTATGGGTAGATAACTCAAAGGTTTTGTGGTCGACCTATAATAATTTTTGACATGGTAGTTACCAAACAATTGTACTTCCTAAACATAGCTGTCATATAGCTGTCTCGGTATTGTCACGCAGTACATAGTAAATGTAAATATTTCTAATTTCAAGAGATCTACCATTTTAAAATTTGTTGGTGACAAAAAACAAAACAAATGCCAGGTAAAATTTCAAATGTAATGCAGAAAGTTGAAACAAAATTGTATTTAACAACTGAAATTAAATCACCATCTGTTGTCAAATCAGGGGAAAAAAATTTTGGGTATAATTTTCAATTTTAGTGTTTAGAAATCATGAGCAGATCTTTGTGTGTGCTTGGGTTTTATTTGTTCAGTGCCCCATGATAAATCTTGATGCATATTGTAAATGTATCCACAATGGTTTTCTGTTCGTGTTAGAGCAAACTGGTCACTGAGTTTGGCGGCAAAAGTACAGACTTTGCCATCAATAACCAAACTAGTCAATGTTGAATAATCCAAAAATATTCCAACCACAGTCATACCTGCTCAAGCTGCCACCTCTCTAATGCAGCAACCTGTTTTAGAAGGCCATTTTAACACTTACAAGATTAGCCATTAGATGGCATGATTTATTAAAAGGCCATTTTATTATTCTTCCAAATTATCTAATAATGTGCAACTACTTATACAAATTGATCTGTATTAAGCAGGCAACAGTGGATGACTTTTATGTCTGGATAATAGAGGTGGCTGTTTTACACAGGTTTAATTGATTGTTTTAGATACAGTTTTTTAATTTATAACATTTATTTGGCACATAAAACCTGTAATTGATTCCTTTGAGCTAAACGCTGAAAAGGTGTATACTGTTATATTATACTCCCCCACCCCACCCCTGCTTAACCGCACAGATTAAGCAGTTTATGAGTGACATATATTTAAATAACAATGAAGCGAGGTAGATGTCCATTGTTCAATTTATTGACCTGACACTTTGAGATATTTTGGCACAGACGTATGAAGTATTATTGATAATGTTAAAATAAATCCACCTACTATTGAAAAGATGAAAAAAAGAGAAAGAAATGTTTTATTTAACGACGCACTCGACGCATTTTATTTACGGTTATATGGCATCAGACATATGGTTAGGGACCACACAGATATTGAGAGAGGAAACCTGCTGTCGCCACTTCATGGGCTACTCTTTTCGATTAGCAGCAAGGGATCTTTTATATGCACCATCCCATAGACAGGATAGAACATACCACGGCCTTTGATGTACCAGTCGTGGTGCACTGGCTGGAGCGAGAAATGGCGCAATGGGCCCACTGACGGGGATCGATCCCAAACCGACTGTGCATCAAGCGAGCACTACCACTGCGCTATGCCTCGCCCCTTTCTGTTGGAAGTATACTATTGAAACATTTTGATATATGACTGCTGGTATACAGGGGCAAACTGTGTGTATGGGATGCACACAGATATAAAACAATTTCCAGTTAAATTACTACATGTCTTATTTTATACATATACTGTATGTAAAGACATTTGCAGCATTGATTGACTGAAGTTACGAGTATATTGGAGCATTTCACCGACATGTATGTACCAGTGTTACAAGTATAATTTGGGTTACTTGAAATCTCGTTGAAATTTCATCCTAAAATCTACTTAGTGTTGAATTAAGATCTACATGTAACAGTACTCAATGGATTGACAAGCCAGAAAAGCAATTTTCTCGAATAGTCTATTCAAATTTCAGCATGCCAGCTAAGTTTGACTTCTGGCATGATTCATAAATCTGTCAAGCTGTTTTGATTGGTTGTCATATAATTGGCTTTCCTCAGATCTTCATACGACAAAGATTAAAGGGACAGACCCTAGTTTCAGGCCATGAAAATTAACACTGCATTTAGTTAATCTACAAACCTGTAACTTGGATCAACTTACAATTGAGTAAAACATGAGTCTGTGACTTTGAAATGGTGAAATACCGTCTAAAAATAGTCTAAAACTTGACTCCATAACTGAGTAAAACAGGAGTCTGTGACTTTGAAATGGTGAAATACCGTCTAAAAATAGTCTAAAACTTGACTCCATAACTTTTACTTCTCAGATGCACGTGCATACATGTGTTTTTAAAAATATGAGAAATGCATTTTGTGATGTTAAAAACACCAGGATGACCAAAAACACTTCGAATGTATGGAAATGGATAATATAAACAATAAAATCTAAGTAAAAGTATGAATTCAGTTATCAAAAACGGCTCTTGATAGTGAAAAATGTGCCTTAGTGTTTAAAAACTAGGGTATGTCCCTTTAAACATTGTGCCGTTTTAAGACTTGGCTTCAATGAGATTGTTGTTAATTAGGGTTTACTGTTTGCCCTAGTTGCTGCACATTGGTGCAGAGGTGCAAAATCTGCCAGCTGTACACAGGTTTTATTAACAGAAATACTTTTAATAGCATTCATGTTTTTTTTCTTTCTTTCTTTCTCTATTTCTATTGAGGCCACAGTTGAACAAATAGATAGTTCTTGAGCATCAAAATATCTGGGTCCCCATACATTTTTATCAATGTTTAACTTTAATTGATGTCTTTACAAATTGCTGGATAGCTCAGCCTTCCATCATAATGTTTTATTGCCACCTGTAAAAAATTTATGTATACGACCATCCAAAATTAGATGTATTTTTATTTTGTATAATGCCCCATAACTGTTTATGATATTTTTTTTTTTTTTTTTTTTTTTTTTCTGGCCTGATGGCAGTTTTAAAAAGGCATGCCAAATATTATTAATGTCATATTTTTATAAATTTGTACAGTTACATGTGTTTTTTTGGTATGTTATTTCAGTCTGGTTATCTACACCAGATAATTTAATTACACCCAGAGTTGTAAAACTCTCTAATGCATTATTTTAATTTATTCAGTTCACGTAGATGTCATGTATACTGCATTTCGATTCGTTATTAAGTACATTGTTGTTGTTATGACATTCATCCATCTTTCTTAGCAAACTTCTCCCAAACTGATATATTAAATTTAGTCACATGACCTGATTATTTGAAAGTCCTAGCTAATGAGATATTGGGTACTAATCAAGGCATTATGATTGGTATGTGTGTTCTAACCTTATGATTGGTTAATTGTGAATGTAACAATATTTATTTATTAAAGAAAAACTTTTTTTTTTTTTTTTTATCATTCAAAACAAGTGGTATAGTTTTATTTTTTTATTCCAGCACAACTCCACCAAACCCACACCCAGCCTTTGTTATTATTTTCATAATGTTACCATAATATACTGTTCTATCATTATCCATAATATCTGGTTCAAATATATGGTTAATATGTCACTATCTGATGTATACTGGCAGCAAAAGACTACATGTATTTTAACCAGAAATAGGTTTAAAATGATTCCAAAAATGTAAATATTAACTTATGTTTTAAGTGCTTTTCACACGTTGGCCGCTTCCATATGCATGGCTGTTTATATATATATATATATATATGTGTGTTATATATCGGTATATATCAGTATATACATATACACACATGTATATATGAAAATAAGCTCTGCGCCAAATGGTGAATAGTTAATACTAGTAACAAGGCTACAGATTTTCGAAGCTATTTTAGTGCTATGATACCGTCTTAAGCTATGACGTCACTACGACACATGCCATAGCCTACGACTTCTACGATATCGTAGCACTGGGATAGCTTCGAAAATCTTGGCCAAGGACTGACTGATGAATCTGAATTCTAGGATCTTGTCTTTTCAAGGAAATGTTTCTTACAAGCGTATTGATTTAGAAGTCCACAGTAGCCATGGACTTTGGTCCATCTTTATGAACTAGGGAAGCTAGGCATTTATGATATTGTTACACGGTTTTTGAGGGACTACCAAAGAATTTTTTACCTTAACAGTGAAGCCTACCATGCTGGTTTTTGCTCTTTGTAAGTTCCAATTTAGAACAATTACCTTAATTAACAAAATTTAAAGCCATAGTAGCTCACATTAAATTTATCCTTTTATTTTATTCAACATATATGTTGTTTATCATATTCCATAATTCATTCATTTAGGCATATCATTGAATTATGGAGATAAAGTAAAAAAAACCCAACCCAGCATACTTTGTTATTTTGCCGATTAAAATTTATGCAAATGCAGTTTATGGTAATTACTATGGTAGATTAGGCAGATTAGCAAAGAGAAAGAAGGATGTCGATATATCATTTCCTTTTCAATAGATGGATAAAAATCATGCTGGGCAGAACAGTAGCAATGTTTATAATTCCAATTGAATATTTTCATTTATAATCTGTTTTAGGCATTACCTTATTTGTGATTTCAAGTGGGTTTGTTTGTGTGTTTGTTGTCTCAATTCACGGATCTTGAAGAATATACTCTGAAAGGTAATTAAAATGGATATGGGAGATTTAACTTTTCATTTAATTATTTATTTGCACAGCTTTATTTACAAAAATACTCTGGTAGCCTCCCTACAAATCTTTTTAGGAAACATTTGCACATTTACTGTGTATGGTTAACTTTTGGAAATACACGAAGGCTAATTAATAAAAATGCTATGGTTAGTTGTGGTCCATTGTGACCAATGCTTGAATTCCAGACTTCTCAGTCCGCTCCTTACTAATAATAGTAAACTGAATAACAGTAAATTGCCCATCGTTGTGGCGTATCATCATGCAGGGCTCTGTTGATGCAATTGATCAAAATGGCAAACCTATTAATTGTTAAATATTCTTTATTACTTAATATTTGAACATGGAGAAAATGTTATGTTTGTTAACTTGTTATTGGTGTACATGTATGTTGTCGTACATCTCTGCTGTTTAAAACATTGTCTAATTGTGTTGAGAAAAAAAAAAGAGGTGGGTTTTTTGTTGTTGTTGTTGAAATTGCTATATGTATGTCAAAGAGAAATATTTTCTTGAAGTACTTACATATCACATTTTCCTGGAGAGAAATGAAGGTGTTTTTTTTTTCTTTTAGTGTATGTATAGCTGACTAAAAAGTTGAATAACAAGACAGGTATTTTGAAGAAAGAAATTTTGACAATTTTATATTTTCAAATAACCTACAGAAACCAATTCTATCTCGTACTGAAAATAACACATGGACCGGGAATTGGTCAAGACCCAGTTATGACACTCCTTACATGTACATGTGAGGCTGGAAAACTGGCAGAGTAGTATGTACAAATCTAGTCTTCTTAAAATGAAATGACACATCCAGGTGACCTTTTCTCCAAGAATACAGGCTTACTGCAAGATTCCCAATCTAATTAAAATTAGCTCCACTATTACATGTGGTTGGAGCTCATGTCCACCAATCAAAACCTTACTTGCAGAATCCTGCCAGTGATTTAAAAATAATTTGAAAACATTCCGAATTATCCTGAGGGTATACGACATGTTTCGTGTGAATTACGAATGCCTTAAAACATGTTTTATTTTATAAAATAAATAATTTGTAATGTAAAACTGAAGACTGATTTAGGTTTTTTAAATTTTATAAATAAATAAATAATTTTTAATGTATTGGTATGGTTCGCTGTACTGTGGCCACTGAAATAGACTCGCCCGATATTTTTAGAATTTGTATGCTCCCAAATAACGTTATAAAAGGCTAAGTGTGATTGGTCAATATTTAAATTATTATTTACAGACGAAATGTTACCTGGACATTGGGGACTACGCAGTGTTGTTAGTTTTAAATCACTGGCAGGATTCTGCAAGTAAGGTTTTGATTGGTGGACATGAGCTCCAACTGGCTGTCTTTAGATCCACATGTAATAGTGGAGCTAATTTTAATTAGATTGCAAGATTCCATTAATGTGTGTGTTGGGGTGGGGGATTGTTTGTTGTTGTTAGGGGCATTTTTGTGTGTGTTTTTGTGTGTTTTTTTTTATTGGGGGGGGGGGGGGCAAAAATTGGGGAGACCTACAACAGCAAGTGGATCCCTAATAAATTATATGTTTTTGTTGATTTTTAAAGGGGGGAGGGGCAAAATATTTGTTCAGATTTCTTCCTTGGAATAATTATGTCATTAAAATTGTGATCATTTGCATTTCACTTTTAATATGTACATGCACAGTATATTTTCATTTTAGTGGGTCTCTGTCACACTTTAACATACAAGTACTCTTATGTATCACTGAGAAGTCTATTGGAAATGCTGTAGCCACGTTTCTTCTCACTGTAATTTATTTACATGTACCTGTATGTGTACCGTATATACAACAGAGACAGAACCATACTGAATGTAATCCATCAGTTGGCAGATTGTTTTTCAGCAAGGTTTTTTTTTTTTTTTTTTTTTTTTTTTTTTTTTTTTTTTTTTTTTTTTTTTTTCCTCCATGCAAGGTCACCTGGACATAAAATAATATGGACTTCCCTCAAATCTAACTTGCAGAAAGCAAGCATTGTGGATTGTGTAATGAGCTGAAGAAGAAGAAAAAACTACAAAAACAGACAAAAACAAAACATTTAAAACAAAAGTTGAATGTTTTTTTATATATAAATGTCTAGGGGGTGGGAGGGGGGATGGTGTGGAAATAAGAATAATTTTTTTATGAAAAAAAATTTTTAATATTTTTTTTTAAATACATTTTTCCAGAAGTAAATTAACTATTGTTTTGATCCCTCATGGTGATCGATTCGAGAATGCACTCCACGAGTGCTTCACAACAGCTTGCTGCAATTAGTTTGGAAAATAATCGATCAGGACTTTGATAAATTGAAGAAAGTACTACATTTGTCAGGCTAATTCAATGAGAAAACATAAACATGTTGATGGTAATAAATAATATTTTCATACAACTAGTTTTCTTTGTTGTTTTTGTATATGTTGAAATTGAAAACACAACACCCTCTGCCTGTCATTCTGAGAATGATTCTCATTATCTTAATATATATATTTTTAAATTTCCAATCTCTCCCACAGTTTTAATCTCTGTTGACCTATACACATATTGTTTAACAAATCAATCCCCCTGGTGGACCTAACTACCTACCAAATTTCAACAATACCGGTATGGTTCAGGGGAACGTTTCTTAAATAATGACACTGACTGCTGATGAATTTTTGTAATAAATAATTTGACATAATACACAACCTATACATATATTTTTTTTAAATGATCAATCCCACCAACAAAATCCACAAAATTTCAGGTAAATCCGCCCAGAACTCTTTCTTTAAAAAATTAAAAAATAAGACCACTTAAAAATAATTATAATAGTCCAAACAAAAATAGTACCGGGGTAAGTTAGTAAATAAAATGTGTTGAGTGTGTTGTTAAATAAAACATTTCTTTCTTTCAGTGCATATAGAGATTAATATGCAAGTAACGCATAAAATTTATGGAATTTGTTTTGAGAATCATTACATATATGGGAATGACATTCATGTGATGATTCATTGTTTGAACTCTGTAATGACTAACAAACATTAAGTATCATATGGTGGTATTGACTATACAACTGATGTTTATCGCATTCAGAGGTCAGTGAGGTCAGTTACTAAGGCGTCATTCGATTGCAACAGCAGACGTAAAGCTGACTATTTAATTTTCACAACGGTGTCAATAACTCTTAACAAAATAGCCTAGTTACTTTTCTCCCTGATTAAAGTGTGCACACATGCATGCAATGAATGAATGAATAGGAATAACGGAAATTAATTTTTAAAAAACGGTGTCCAAAGTAAAGTTTGTTTTGTTTAACAACACCACTAGAGCACATTGATTTATTAATCATCGGCTACTGAATGTTAAACATTTAGTAATTTTGACATATACTCTTTGTCGAGGAAACCTGCTACATTTTTTCATTAGTAGCAAGGGATCTTCTATATACACCATCTCACAGACAGGATAGTACATACCATGACCTTTGATATGCCAGTCGTGGTGCACTGGCTGTAACGGGGATCGATTCTAGACTGATCGTGCATCAAGCAAGCCACTATCATAGGTGTTGGAAGATGGGGGAGGGGGGAGGGAACTTATTAAATGCGAGTTCATATTGTACATATTGTCCCCCCAGTTTCAGAGTTGTGGGGGGTGCAATGCCTCCCCCCCCCCCCCCCCCCCCCCCCCCCCCCCATTTCCGATGCCTATGACTATATCACTCAAATGCACTGGACTATACCAGTGACCAAGGTAGCCACATATATTAATTTCCAACAGATATGTTGGCAACAGAAATACCAACACTTGAAGATAAGTATTTGAGGTTGGTCCGCCTGTAATTAAATACATTGGAGTTTGTCATTGTGATCCAACACAAGAACATTGTACTCTAACATGTGTACATTGTAATAAATCTAGATGACCTGGTGTTGCATTCAGTAGGTTAGTGGGATAACAAAGATGTGCTATGGAGATTAAAATATATATATATATATATATATATATATATATATATATATATATATACATTGTTCAAACTCTGAAATGAGGAAGTAAAAAATAAAATACACTTAACTGTAATACTAGTGAGTGTACTAGAGTGTTTTAACAAAACAATTGTTGCCCCTGGAAACTATAACAAAATTAACATACTTTTAGGATGATTTATTATGTGTCAAGATATTTGAGGAAGTCCTCATGTGTTTTATATCATGCTTAATGTAATCTTTCCAGTAATGGTGAATGGAAACGGTTAAACATTTTCTTTAACGACACCACTCCCACAGGCTTAGGAAGGTGCCGGAAACTCGCGTGGGCGCGCACACGTACACACACAAATACATGTATAAATATATATATATTTTAAAACATTGCTGCTGCTACAAAGTGGGGGGGGGGGGGGGGGGGGGGAGGGCAGATAATCCCCCCTTCCACTTCCTACGCCAATGACTTCTGACATAAGAGGAATTCTTGCTACATTTTTCCATTATATATATTCCTTTATTTCACTTGTATATAACAGCCACCTGTTCAGTGTGTACTTTTTTTTACTAACATGTATGATTGAACCTGCTATAATGGCCACCAAATACATTGACCACAAATGTTTTTGTCCAATGGACCGCTGAACTTGCCATAACGGTCACAAGATATCATTGGGGTGGGACGGGGTGGGAGGCTGATTGATGACGCTGATCATGCCCCCCAATCAAACTTTTAAAAATGTTTTTTTTTTCTTCATAAAAATCCATATATAAAGTGATTTTCTTTATTTAAATTGAAATAAAACAAGTACATACTCCAGTACATTATTAATTATATTTGTATGAAAGAAAGAAAGAAATGTTTTATTTAACGATGCACTCGACACATTTTATTTACGGTTATATGGCGTCAGACATATGGTTAAGGACCACACAGATATTGAAGGAAGAAACCCGCTGTCGCCACTTCATGGACTACTCTTTGATTAGCAGCAAGGGATCTTTTATATGCACCATCCCACAGACAGGGTAGTACATACCACGACCTTTGATATACCAGTCGTGGTGCACAGGCTTGAATGTGAAATAGCCCAATGGGCCCAGCAACGGGGATCGATCCCAGAACGACTGCTCCGTGAGCGAGTGCTGTACCACTGGGCAGACGGGGCGGGTTGTAGCCCAGTGGTAAAGCACTCACTCGATGCGCAGTCAGTCAGGGATTGGTAGGCCCATTGGGCTATTTTTCGTTCCATCGAGTGCACCACGACTGACATATCAAAGGCTGTGGTATGTACTACCCTGTTTGTGGGAAAGTGGATATAACAGATCTCTTGAAAAAATGTAGTGGGTTTCGTCTCTAAGTCTATGCGTCAGAATTAATGATGTCAAACAATTTAACAAACTTTTTTTAGTCAAATATTAGCTAGAAGTGCTTGGGTCAAAGGACTGAATTCCTTTGATGGATCCATTCTTTCATAGGCGTATGGACTCCCATTTTTGTAAGAGGGGGAGGGGGGGGAGGGGAAGGCTGATTTTTGCCCAAATTAAACAAAAGTGCCTGAATCTGGATTACAATGTTTATTCATATTAAAATTAGTGCGAAACAGCTATATAGGGTTGCAAACGAGTCTCCACGCATTTTTACATGGGTTACAACTAATATTTTGGGTAGAATAATGATATTACATGGTGAAAAGTGTTCAGGCCAGCTCATTTTGCCCGAATATTACTATTGTTTTTACCGGAATTTAATGATATGGTATGTGCTATCTTGTCTGGAAAGGATATTAAAGGACTAGGAGGCAAGATTACAGCTAAATAAATAAAGAAATGCATTATTTAACGACGCACTCAACACATTTTATTTACGGTTATATGGCGTCAGACATATGGTTATGGACCACACAGATTTTGAGAGGAAACCCGCTGTCGCCACTACATGGGCTACTCTTTCCCATTAGCAGCAAGGGATCTTTTATTTGCGCTTCCCACAGGCAGGATAGCACAAACCATGGCCTTTGTTGAACCAGTTATGGATCACTGGTCGGTGCAAGTGGTTTACACCTACCCATTGAGTCTTGCGGAGCACTCACACAGGGTTTGCAGTCAGTATCTGAATTAAAAATCCCATGCCGCGACTGGGATCCGAACCCAGTACCTACCAGCCTGTTGTCCGATGGCCTAACCACGACGCCACCGAGGCCGGTACACAGCTAAATAACGCAGATTTCAATGTGCCAACAAAATGTATGTAGTGTTTGGCATTCCATATCTAAGCAACAGACATTCATTTATCTCAACACCAGTATAATTTTATATTGCTATGTCAGTGTGTTATGGTACAGTGTACCGCCTACTGTAATAAATCTAGATGACCTGTTCAGAAGGTTAGTAGGATCATAGAGGTGCATGCCAGGGAAATAAAAATAACCAAAACCTTTTCACTCAATCTCTGTGACATGGGGATTAGATGTGAGATACATCTTGCTAGTGCTTTGTTGGGTTGGTAGCCAAAACTGTAACACCAGTGGCGGATCCAGAAAATCGCATTCTGAAACGTTAAAAAATAAAAACAAAATAAAACAATAACTGACACAATTTTATTTGTATTTTATTTTATTATTATTATTATTATTGTTTTTTTTTTTTTTTTTTTTTTTTTTTTTTTTTTTTTTTTTTATTTATTATTATTATTATTATTTTTTTTTTTATAGGCAACGATTCACACTCTAATACAATAATAGCCCTAAGTTTTACGCCAAATACCATTACATTTATCATTTTCAAGTTCGCCAATAACAAATATTTCACATATTAACCACTAATACACACAACACAGAAAGAAACCATTCCTGAATGAGCGCTTGACGAATTTCGTTGACGTTAGCGGGTGGGTTGGGACGACGCCTCAATCGTCTGTCCAGACTATCCCAGACATGCTCGATGGGGTTGAGATCAGGACTTTTAGCGGGCCAGTCATCAATGAAATCAATGTTATTTGTCCTAAGAAAATTTACAGTGTCTCTAGCTGTATGAGAGGTGCCATTATCATGCTGAAAAATCGAGATGTTGGCGTTGTTATGGAACAGAGGAATGACGTGATAAGCGAGAATGTCATCGCGGTAACGTTGAGCATTTAAATTGCCATCAATGACGACTAGTGGTGAATGATATCCATGGGCAATGGCTGCCCAGACCATGACACAACCCCCACCCCCGAAACGATCTCGTTCAAGAAGACAACAGTCAGCATAGCGTTCATTTCTCCTACGGTAGACGCGCACCCTGCCATCACCACGTTGTAAAGAAAATCTGAATTCATCCGAAAAAAAGAACGGTATTCCAGCGTCGCCGTATCCCACGAGTGTGTACACGTGCCCAATTAAGACGATTTAGACGATGACGTTGCGTTAAAACGCATACGACGTAAGGACGTCGTGCATGTAAACCGTTCTCCCGCAGACGATTACGAACAGTTTGCCCACTGATTCGGTTATTATGAAGTCCAGGTGTGTTAGCAGCAGTAGCAGTGGCAGTTTGGAATCGATTGCGCAACTGCGTGTTCATGATATAGCGGTCTTGACCACGCGTTGTAACACGCGGACGTCCACGACGTGGCAAGTGGTTGGTGCTTCCTGTCGTTCGAAATCTTACGCGAAGATTTCGTATCGCTCGACTAGAACTCCTAACATGCCTTGCAACGTCTTCTGTGGACATGCCAGCATCAAGCATGCCAATCGCCCGTTCGCGTAAATTATTGGGTATTCTTGGCATACTAAAAATGCTACAATGTAAAAAACGTTATTTTTTTTACAAATTTTGAAGCGTTTTCGTTCACTTGACAACAATGTCAGTAAGACAAGTAAAACAAATTGACAGAATACTACACGGGACATGTCGAACCATGCATGCACGTGCAAATTGAATTTTACGTTGTCGACGATTAACAGTGCTAAAATAATCGATAAAATTCATGAATCCTGATAATACAGCTCAAGGCTAATACTACCTATATAATTTCATTACACAATGAATTCTTTAACACAACAAATACTATATGTACAAATCGGAAGTTTCTTTTTTTGTTCAGTATATGTGTGCTGACAGGTTTCTTCCTGTATATAAATTAACTGACAGACATATTTACAAAGCACAGTTCCAAAGCACTGGCGTAGGAAGCGGGGTGGTGGGGGAATCTGCCCCCCCCCCCCCCCCCCACTTTTCAGATATTTTGCTTTATATATGCTTTATAATACTAGTAGTATAAAAGTGTGTAAATATAAAAGTGTGCCGCCCCCCCCCCCCCCCCCCAACGTTTTGGCACCTTCCTACGCCACTGCATGGCCACATCATTTTTCAGGGGTGAATCTAAGACAGATCTATATCGAGAGGATCTGGCATTAGAGGAGTGGGCATGGATCACAGTATCTTAACGGAAATGAACGCGTTTTGTTAGCTACAGTTTACCGAAGCGAGGGAGAAGTTAGCTGGTGCACATTTACAGCCAGCCAAATCGTGAATGGTGATGTTAAATTAAAAGATCTTATCTAAAAATAGTAAAAAGCAATCTGTTTTAGTAAACTGTTATTATAAAATTCTTTGTTGAACTGTTATATATACATTTTATAAATTTCTTTATTAAAGCTTTTATCCCATCAAAAGTTATAAAGTTACGGACACTTTCTACGTCCATTTCGTACTACCTATAGTCCGTCCCATCATTCTATTAAAATGTTTCTTGTAAATGAGTTCAGTTTGGCTTGACGTAAGAAGAAAAATAAAAGTGGAAATAACAAAACAATACTATTTTTGTGTGCAATTTCAAGGCCGTAGTTTGGATTTTGTGTTTGGGGGATGGGGGGCAACTGAGTAGTTAACAGTCTAAGACACCTTAAACGGTTAAGAGAATTTTCTTTAAGTTTCTATAATTTTTTCCGGATTTTTTTCTGGGGGAGCAAGTGTCTCTCCCCCCCCCCCCCCCCCCGTTAGCTACGGCCCTGAATTTACAAATCAATCGGCTCTTAAATAAATAACTTGTAGTAAATTCCATAGTATGAAAAAAAGGCGATCCCTGTGGGACAGATCATAAAATATTTGCTTTATTCCTAATCGCGACGTGTCCAGGGGTTTTCAATCATGATCGTTTTTGACAGGTGACCTGGGACGATTCGTTCACAACCCAACTCATACTATGAGGCGAAAATGAAAAATACGTTGTTTTTTTTGTTTTGTTTTTGTTTGTTTTTGTTTTTTGCCTTACCCGACCGACCCACAAAAATCGGCAGGACGTGTCAAAAAACAACAACAAATTAACCTCTTTCCGTGATTTAGTTTATCAATTATTTTTTTGGGAACCAATTTCAGTTTTGGCCTAAACTAGTATAATATTGGCCTAAACTAGTAGACTATTGGCCTAAACTAATAGAATATTGGGGACGAGACGTAACCCAGTGGTAAAGCGCTCGCTTGATGCGCGGTCGGTTTGGGATCGATCCCCGTCAGTGGGCCCATTGGGCTATTTCTCCAGCCAGTGCATCACGACTGGTACATCAAAGGCCGTGGTGTGTGCTATCCTGTCTATGGGATGATGCATATAAAAGATCCCTTGCTGCTAATTGAAAAGAGTAGCCCATGAAGTGGCGACAGCGGGTTTCCTCCCTCAATATTTGTCCGACGCCATATAACCATAAATAAAATGTGTTGTGTGCTTCGTTAATTAAACCATTTCCTTAGTATAATATTGAGCTGTTGATATCTGTGACATTTTAAAACGCCGATATATTTGACCAAAGTTTAGCATTTGCATTTTATTAAAACAAAGGAAGTTTATTGTTTTATTTTATTTTAAAACGAAATTGATTGCCAGTTTTAACACAAACGTGAAAGCTAATTTTCCTTTGATTTGTTAGACAATTAATCTAACTTTAAAATATGTTAATCAATATTTATTATTCTATTAATTAGGTGGTGTAAATTATGAAAATACCTTACTTAAAGGCGTATTGTCAGACCACTGACCTATTTAATGATCTAACAAAGTATTACCTGGACAAATATAATTTTATTTGTCCCTAAATGTATTTTATTCAACCATCTTCATAACCACCATACTCCATGTATTAATGATATTTTGTAAAAATAATTGAATTATGGCAATGGTGCATAATTCAAAAACTAAAATTGCCGAGAGGGATGACATGGATTTCACTCCATCATGGTTCAGTTTAGGTAATGCGATAGCTAGATTTGGTTTCCAACAATTAATGTAATTTAATTTAATTTATTATCCATTTTTAGAGAAATAAGGTCCTTAAATCTGTGACAGTATGCCTTTAAAACTAATTTTGTACGACAACAAAATTATGATCGATCAACAAAACCCAGGTTGAAAAAAACTTATCACACTGTTTTGGACACGCGTATATCACAGTTTGGGCACAACATGATGAAAGTAACACAAACATTTAACTCAAACTATTTTAAATGAGTCCTCTTGAGACTAAAAATTACTTGCATCTTTCTTTATTTTTAAACCATGGGCATCATATACTGAACAGCAAAAGAAACGCAAGTTACAATAAGAATACGAATAGTATTTATTTTTAGATAGCATTGTACAAAACTGATGTAAACTAATGAAAAAAAGTATTGAAGCCAAAAGTTTTTTAACTTCAAGGAATGTTAATAGGCATCAGTCATAAATGATAACAAGGGCAGACAACCCAGACAGAGTAATCAATATCGTGTATGTCCACCATTTGCATTCACAACTGCGACACACCTGTACATGGAATGGATCAGACGGTTGATAAAGGCCATGGGGATAAGTGGAAAGGTCTGAAGTATGATTGCCTGAAGCTGAGCTGCATTTCTTGGTCTTGGACGAACTTGATCAATTCTTCTTTTCAGCTGGTCCCATAAATGTTCAATTGGATTTAAGTCGGCACTAAGGGCTGATCAAAGCAAAATTCTGATGTTATGCTGCTGTAAGAAATGAACCGTAGCCGAGCTGTGTGTGGTTTGGCGTTATCATGCTGGAACTGTATTGCGGAGTACGAGCAAAAAAAAGGCACTATATGGGGTCTGAGGGCCTGATCAATGTAACGCTGAGCTATAATACCATTATCCCTTCCCGGACCAATATTCTGGAAGACAACTGGGCCAAGTCTTTGATTCAGGCCAATTGCAGCCCATATCATAACACTTGGATCACCCCATGGATCTCTTTCCATCACACACTGATCATCATAACGATGTCCACGTCTGCGCCATATTCGAACTCTTCCATCAGCATGGGATATGCAAACCTGACTTTCATCTGTAAAGACCACATGTCTCCACTGCTGATAACGCCAATTCCGGTGAAATGTGGCCCACTGTAAACGGTTCTGTCGGTGCTGCTGAGTCAAACTGGGACGACGGGCAGGACGACGACAACTGAGAATGTTTATACGGAGTCTACGTCTAACTGTGTCACCACTGATGGGTCGGTTGTGGACTCCAATTGTCTGTCGAGCCGTTTCATTGGCTGTAAGGAATGGATCGCGAAGATGCAAGCGATGAATATGTCTGTCCTGTCGTTGGGTGGTGACAAGGACGGCTACTTCGTGGAAGGTCAGCAGTACTGTTGGTGGTGACAAAACGATCTTGTAGACAAATGGTTGTGATGTGAACGTTAAAAGCATTGACAACATTACCAACGCTTTCACCTGCCTGTAGGCGTCCGATTGCTTGTTCCCGCTGTTGTGGGATAAGTCTTGGCATATTCGTACGACATAAATATTGGTGAATAAATTTTTTAAAATTGGGTATTTTTACACCCTATAATGTCATGAACAAAGTATGCTTTTTTATTTTCACGAGGATCTCTTACTTGACAATCCCATGACATTTTCCTATGGTATGTTTTGATGACATGCTTCAACCGTAAATGCGAAGAAAACGAAATGAAAACTGTTACAAGGGACGATTTGCATCAAAATACACCCATTACATTACATGCAGGTGAAAAATCTAACTTTTAAATTAATTTTTAGCCTCTTTAAAAAAACTTGTTTCTTTTGCTGTTGAGTATATATATCTCAGCTGAAGATTCACAAATAAGCGGTCTTCTACCAAAAGAACAAACAATAAAATAAAATTCAATTTAAAAAAAAAAAAAAAAAAAAAAATGGAAGCTGTTACGTGGTTTAAGGATTAAGGGAGAAATCTTACTATTCGGTCAAAATTTTAAGTCATTACACCTTGAAATTTTTACATATTAAAAAGATATCCTTATATTACTGGAATGCACTAACGTAGCCAGGATTTAACAGGTGTGTATCTTGTGGGGGGACCATACTATGTATGTATGTATGTATGTATGGTTCAATTTTTTTAAAAAGGTTTGATTAGGGGAGGGGCATGGACCCCGCCCACCCCCCCCCCCCCCATTCCACTTCCTCCGGCTACGCCTGGCGTATACGTACATGCAGTGTCTTGACATTTATTAAAAAAATAATAATAATAATTAAAAAAATAATAATAAGAATAAGAATAATTCATGCAAAAAGGACATTCAAGCAGTTTTATTTTTGTTTTTATTTTTATTCATGCAAAATAAGACAAACAAGTGGTTTGATGGCCCTGAAAAGGGCCGTATGAAAGTTTGGTGATTTGTTAAACTTAAAAACTTAAAGTCTTGTTTTGTTTAACGACACCACTAGAACACACTAATTTATGAATAATCGGCTATTGAATGTCAATGTTTATTTATTTGCACACTGTTTTGTCCATCCTCCTCGTCCTCGCCTTTCTTGCGCTTCTTTTTCTTGGTCCTTTTTTCTTTCTATTTTGATAAATAACCCCTCCCCACCCCCGATCTATTTTTCCCTCTTGCATTAAGGATTTATCCAGGCGTTCTGTGGGTCCGGACATAGACTCCCACCCCAAAAGAAGTGGCACTGAACATTTCCAATTTCTATGTTTAAAATTCCCAGCAGTATATATATATACACTTGGGATATTTTTTTCAGGCCACTGAATGACGCACTATTAAATTAATATAACATTTCCAATTTCTCTGTTTAAAATTCACAGCAGTATATATATATATATATATATATATATATATATATATATATATATATATATATATATATATATATAATTATCCTTTGACATGTTTCAATCTTATCTTCAGAAAGGAACTGCTAAATAACTGCAGTTTATTTAGCAGTTCCTTTCTGAAGATAAGATTGAAACAGGTAAAAGGATAATTATTTTTTAAATACATATATAATGTACACTTGTTTTCTTTTATGTATATGTATGTATATATATATACATATATGTGGCCTGAAAATATTTCCCAGGAGTATATATATATATATATATATATATATATATATATATATATATATACTGCTGGGAATTTTTTTCAGGCCACTGAATGACGCACTATTAAATTAATACAACATTTCCAATTTCTCTGTTTAAAATTCACAGCAGTATATATTGCTGGGAATTTTAAACATAGAAATTGGAAATGTTGTATTAATTTAATAGTGCGTCATTCAGTGGCCTGAAAAAAATATCCGAAGTATGGTTTACTCGCGCTATTTTCCCAATCCCTTTTCCCAATCCCATCAGATATGGAACCATGGCAAAAAAATCCTGGATAAATCCCTGTGCATCCCATCGATCCCTATTGTTTTTCATTAATGTTTGTTTGTTTTTGTTTAGTTTTTTATCCTAGAAACAAGAACCAGCAGAATTCCCACTTCCTTCATTTTTACCATCCTCCTCGCCTTTATCCGTCTTAAACTTCTTTTGCTTTGTTTCTTTGGGTCCTTGGTCATCATCGTGTGTCGATCGCCGTTTTCGCCATCGCGATCCACATTTCGATGATCCACTGCCTGATGATTCCTGGGCCTGGCTTCTTCCCGCTCCTTTTCGCGATTTACATCGTGATTTAGACAGGCCCTTTGATTTACCCTGTGAACGACTTTTCGAACGCTTTGATCGTTTTCGTCCTCGTGATCCGGTTCTTGATGAACTTCGCTTTCGACTTTTCGATTTACAGCCAGAATTACGTCGAGATCCTCCTCGTCTAGACGAGGTGCGGCGTTTCGATCGTTTTCTTCCTTTTCCTCTACCTTTTGGACGGCGACAACTACGGTTACAGCTACCGCGTTTGCCGCCTCTTCCACTTCTGCCGTCTCGTCCACTTTTGCCTTCTCCAGTGGACTTGATAAAACCTAGACAGTAGCGACCAGTGACGCCAGTGGATTTTGTACCTTTCGGTCGAATGAGAATTCCCTCATCCAGTCCTTTCTTAAGAGCTGTCCTTATATATCCTTTCAGCAGTGCTGGGGAAACATTTGCCGTGCTGGTAGTGGCAATGTAGTTTCGAATTGCCAGAGGAGATGATCCCATTTCGTCATCGATAGTGTAGATGGCATCTACTATTTTCATTATCGTGGACCACACCTTCATTGGTGGGGGTCTTTCTTTAACACTGCTAGATGAGTCAACATCGTCAATTTGGGCTCCTACACCAACGGGTGATGCGCTTCTGGGCGTGGAGTTCGAGTGCTCCGACTCGGACTGGTAAGGTTTAGACCAAGACCGGGAGAAAAACATCTTCGTTTCCAATATTCGAATAACAAATCTTCGTATCCAAATAGCAACTGGAACAATAAGATAGGTAGCGTCCTTAGTTACGAGGCGTCCTTATATACAGGATAAGCGCGGACGCAAAAGAAAGCACCGGAAGTCAGAAATAGTTTAAGGAACGTTGTTCGTTAGTGTTTCTGTTTCTAATTTTACGTTATTTGGGTATTTATTATAAACATTTTGATACTTGGATTTAACACATAACTGTTCCCTCCAGTATGCCATCTTACTTTCTTTTCTTCATTTTTCAAAATGTACACAACCCGCCAAATGTCGATTTGTAATAATGTAACTTGAGCCATCCATCTCCACTGCTGATATCCAATTATTTACCTCATATTAATAGTATTAATAATATATTTAAAATTATATTATTTTAGGTTTTGTTACATAACGTATAATATAAATACAGCAATCAATGAACATGTTGCATTGAAGATATTAATAGATATAATCATGTATTTCGTGTGTTATCACAGGGACCCGTGCTTATAAAACATTTCGAGTCTCAAACTCAGTTAGAGTCTGGACTCCAGTCTCAAACTGTAAGTCTAGACTCTATTGACTTAAAAAATACTTAAAAGTCTTGTTTGTATTATTATTATTACTATTATTATTATTATTTACCACAAGCGGCCCACGACTTACTTCCGGTTCTGGGCCGCTTGTGGTGGTTGCTAGTCAGTTCCTATCAAGGTTATTTCGTACCTATACTAGTTCGTTCCATCTTCCTACAAAAATGGGGGTGTTTTGGGCTTTGTTTGTTTGTTGTTTTTTAAAAATAATTTCAATTTGCTTTGACGTAAGAAAACAAAGTAAAAGTGTTTTGGAAATAAACAAAAATTAAAACCCCTATTTTTGTGTGCTATTTAGAAAGTATGAAAAAAAAGGCGTTCCCTGTGGGAAGGACTATAATTTGGTAGTTTCGTACCATAGTCATTTTGTTCCACGGTGACTTGGTACCATTGCAAAAAGTCATTTCGTACCAGTCATATCATCTCATGGTCATTTCGTAAGCTACCATTGAAAAAAGTCATTTCATATCGGTCATTTCGTACAATGGTCATTTCATATCATATCTTTGAAAGTAATTTTGTACCATACAATACAAATATGAAAATTATCTTCTCATCATATCTCGCCAATATAGAGAGGCTATTTCATGAGACGTTTTCGAATACGATTTTTATGTCTTAACAAGTGATGTGTAAAAAACATATTTTCACGAATTTTGAAGCAATAAGTGAAAATATGGTTTTCACACAATACGAGTTGACATAAAAAAATATCGTATATATACGTTTCCTCATATATCCAACTACTGCTATACAATTTTCCACTCGATCCATTTGGACAAGATTTTTGGGTCCAGGGGCCTGGGGCACTTAATGTTCGGGGGTCCCTTAACATAAAAATTAAATTACATGACAAATAAAAAAAAAACTAATTTTATAATTATTTAAAAAAATTTAAGGGTTTCATATGTGGCATTATATGCAAATGATTTATGTTATCTTTGCACAAATATGTAGGACAATGGGGCAGAAAAAACATATTATAAAAAAAAAAAAAAAAAAAAAAAATCCCTACTTACCTGCCCACCCACATTTGAAACTACTGTTCGGAAATGAACAAACAACATTTTTAAGGATGGCCTGGACGATTTGTACCATATTTTAAAAACAATTTGAGATGTCGGAAAACATATAGTCAATCCTGTCTTAAGCGGTCACACAAGGGAGTAGATAAAAGTGGCCGCTTAAGACAGGTGGGCGCTGATTACAGGTTGCGACATATAGTCTTCAATTAACGGATATGTGCTTCACAGCCTACTATAATAAACTTTTGACATGTCGCCTCCTTCAGGAAAAACTGCAACTGGAATGTATTAAATTAACAGTTTTTAACAAGTTTGTTTTCTCTTTCCATTTAATTGTTTAATTTCTACTTCATGTGGTGTATTGTCATAGTAAATGAATCTACAAATGTCAAGTGTAGCCTGCCCAGAGGCAATTAGATGTACTCCATAGTCATACTTTCTTAATTGATACACAGTAGAGATGTCAGGACTGAATAAGTACTAATATTCCTGAAGGTGTGAAAATCGGTTCTTTGCTGCACCTTATCGATGTTGTTAAATATCCCTTTTATATAATAGTAAACATATTTATGTGGCCGCTTAATACAGGTATTTTAGCGATTTGGGATCCGATTTGGCTGGCCGCGTTAGACAGGTGACCGCCTATTACAGGTGCATTGACTTTTTAAATCGTTTGTGAGGGAAAAAGTGACCGCTTAAGACAGGTGACTGCTAAATACAGGTGGCCGCTAGGACAGGTTTGACTGTATACGGTACATCTCATTCCACTACAGGCCAAAGGTTCCCAGAGCGGGGTCTTTTAATTTTTTTTAACGTAATTTGCTTTATTCCTAAGCGGGGGACGGGGGTCAAATTGTGCGGAATCTTAGTCGGTTCCAACCTAATTTGGTTTATTTTCTAAACGGGGAAAGGTCAAAGTATGTATGTTTATAGACATTGTTCACAAAACATAATATACCTCATTCCACCATGGCTCACAGGCTCCCATAGCGGATACGTGGCAATTTTCAACCTAATTTGCGTTATTCCCAAGCGTCGACGTGTTCAGGGCCTATTCCACAAAACGATTTTAGCGCTACTTAAGATCATCATAACTATCTTATGCATTTAAGGTGTGTTATCTTAGTGCTATGATCGCTCTGTGGAACGGGGCCCAGGAGTGTTTTTGACTGATGACCCTATTTGTAAATATTCATTCATTTACCGAATATTTCCTCCACGGATCTAATAAAGGAACGTAGGGTATCATTTCATCCACGCTTTAAATATACTACTCAAAAGAATTTAAGGGTCAAAAATTTATAACCAAATAAGTTTCAGAGTGTATTAGATTGATGATGTAAACTACACCAACAATTTAATTTATTGTTCCATATTTACAAAAAAAAACAAATAGACGTCACTGTATACAAGAAAGTCACATGACATGCTGTCAAAGTTGAAGGTTGTCAAACATGGATTTTACACATTAGAACATTCGTTTAATAGTGTGTGAATCCACCCCTGGCGCGAATACACTCGACACATCGTTGCCTCATGCTGTTGATCAGACGTCTGAAGAACTCTTGGGGAATGGCCTGCCACTCTGCCATAAGAAGTTGACCCAGATCATGAAGGTTGGCCGGAGGGGCATGGTTATCCCGCACTCTCCTGCCTAATTCGTCCCAGGCGTACTCTATTGGGGCCAAGTCAGGCGAATATGCTGGCCAATCCATCCAGGCGATACCTTGTTGTCTGAGAAAGTCCGTTACCACCCTGGCGCGGTGGGGTCTGGCATTGTCATCCTGCAGAACTGCCCCGCCGCCAATCTGCTGAAGGCCTGGGAGAACCAACGGCCGGATAATCTCATTCAGATAGCGGATTCCATTCTTATTGCCATCCACCACATAGAGGGGGGTCCTGTGGTGGATAGAGATGCCGCCCCACACCATGACGCTGCCACCACCGAACCGGTGATGTTGTCTAACGTTAACGTCAGCGAAGCGCTCCCCAGGACGTCTGTAGACACGAACCCGACCGTCGTTGAACTGGAGACTAAACCTGAACTCATCAGTGAACATCACTCGACCCCACTGAACACGTTGCCACCGCAGATGAAGTGTGCACCAGTGACGTCTGGCCGTTCTGTGACGTGGTAGGAGTGGTGGTCGAACAGCCTGGCGACGGCAGCGTAGATTATTGGCTCTCAGACGATTGCGTATGGTTTGATCAGACACTCGAGTTCCAGTCGCAGTCCGCAGATTGTCACGTAATCGGCGTGCAGTGGTTGTGCGTTGACGTAGAGCCATATTGGTGATGTAGCGGTCCTCTCTATTTGTAGTGCTTCGGGGTCTTCCCGAACGTGGACGATTTCGAACAGAATTCGTTGCTTGGTACCGTTGCCACAGTCGGCCAACGACACTGACTGACACCAAGTCTCAGAGAAACATTTCTTTGCGTATTGCCATCCTGAAGCCAAGCAATAGCCCTTCCTCGATCTTCAATAGTCAGTTGACGTCGTACCATTGTCGAATTTGGAGTGTGCACCGTACACGAACGCAAGCTCCAATTATACGGAAATTCAGCATTGGGAACATGGAATACACATGCAAAGCGTGCAAATGAAGCCCTTTGTGGAAAAGCAAGTTATGGGCACTTAGCAGACCTCTCGCTTTCGCCCTAATTTACGTGCAAATGTAAGCATGTTTTCGCCATTAGAACTAGTCGACAGTGTCAATGACAGTGGATTTTAATTCATTTATGGGTTGCTTAGACCCACTTTCGTCAAAATGGAACAATACCATGCGTGACATTATGGTCTAGCTAATATAATTGACATTCAGAAAATAATGTCGAAAATATCGTCTGACCCTTAAATTCTTTTGAGTGGTATACATAATATATATATATATTTCTGTATGTATGTTTTATTACCACAGTGTCCATTTTTACGGGTTGAACCTAGTGTCTGCGACTTTAAAGAAAGACCCTTGTGCGAGATCCCCGCCAGGGTACACCAACTGTGTGCAACATTTTGGTGGAGTGTAATCATCTGAAAGCGATTTAGAAAAGATATATTTGGCAACAGAAATGTGATACTATCTTTTAAATTCCACCCAGAATATATTTAGAAATTTTTTAAATACTCATTTCTATACAATTTTAAAATTTACTTATCCAGATGCGTATATTGTATTATGGTATGTATTACTTTTCTTCCACAGGTCTTTATTCGGTCATTTTACATAATTATATATTTCCATATACTTACATTTATATATTTGACACCCAATAGCCTGTGTATTTTTGTGCTGGGGGTGTCGTTGAACAATCATTCATTCTGGAGGCGAGACGTAGCCCATTGGTAAATTGCTCACTTGATGCGCGGTCGGTTTCAGATCGATCCCCGTAGGTGGGCTCATCCATGGCTATTTCTTGTTCCAGCCAGTGCACCACTACTGGTCTATCAAAGGCTGTGGTATATGCTATTCTGTCTGTGGGATGGTGCATATAAAAGGTCCCTTGCTACTAATGGAAAAATGTAGCAGGTTTCCTCACTGTCAGAATTACAAAATATTTGACTTCCAATAGCCAATGGTTATTAAATCAATGTGCTCAAGTAGTGTCCTTAAACAAAACAAACTTTTAACTTTTATTCATTCTGTGGGGAAACCAGTGAAATATTTTTCTGAAGCACTAACTATAAACAAAAATCATTCAGCTGCTTTAGAATTTTATTTTTTTAAATCTCAGAATCGTTAAAGGGACATTCCCGAGTTTGCTGCAATTTTTAAGAGGTTATCGACTAACAGACTTTTTAACGATTATAATTACATATTAAATATATTTTTCTGCATACAATATTAGTAGCTGTATATTAAACGTGTTTCTGATTTTTATAATATTTGTTGTAGGTTAAATTTCAATTTATTTCCTAAAATATTTTTTTCGTGCGTACGAAATTATTTTAAGACAAAATCCAGTTTGGGCTTCTTACAAATATTAAGACGACCAGAAACACATTGAATATACATACACTGATATTCTAAACAAGAAACGATATTTAAGACGTAACTTTAATCGTAGAAATATTTTATTAGTCGGAAACATCTTACAATGCAACAAACTCAAGGAATGTCCCTTTAATTTATCCACTTAATACCTCAGCAGAGCAGGATAGGATCATGGCAGTGAGAACATGTTAGGAAAAGGCACACGGAGTCTGTTACAATTTCATTCCAGCAAAAGTTGCCTCTTTTTAACGACGTCAGATCAAAACAGCCTCTGCCGGTTAATTAAGCTGCCAGTAGTAGCTTTACAGAGATGAACAATGGCCGTATGTTGCATTTGTACTAAAAGCATCAATCTCCCAACAAATCCGTCTGATCTGGTCATCTGTTTAGAACTCTTTAATTCTCTCGTCATAGATTCTATTGTTATTTCTGAGCGACAAAAACCGTAATACATGATACTGTACAATACAGAATCGAATCGGCATTTGGCAAAATAGTGGTCGAGTCCTTGAATATCTAGTGTCTCGTCTATAGGACAGCCACTCGCAAGATCCTTTACTGCAGATTTCATCCTTCTTGCACCACCACAAAGAAGACTGTCACTCCCAAACTAGTGTACTGAATCAAAACTAACACCGGACAGAACTCATTAGAACAAGTACAGCTGTAATAACAAACACTCGTGAATCACCGTCTTAACAGTGATATCAGGTGTTCGCAAAAAGGGAGCATATCCTGCCCCACCGGTTGCAACCATCATTAGTACTCCCACCACAGCTACCAAGTATGTCATGAGCATAGAAACACTACATAATTTTAGCACTGCATAAAGTTAACAGGTGGCTGCAAAGGCAGGCGTGCAGAAATTTTACCGAATGTATACAGAACAAAATTCTGTCATTTATAATCATGTGGAGAGCATCTAATGTATGCATGCTGCACATTTATATAGAGCAACCAAGTATTCCCACTGATAAAAATGAACTATTATATAATTGTCCTAAGCAAGCAGTGTTCATGAAGAATTTGTTTTTGAAATAGTAATGTAATCTTATGTATGTGTGTGTGTATATGTGTGTGTGTGTGTGTTATTTTAAAATTATCTTAGCACTACGATATCGTAAAACCGTCGTTTAATCGTTGTGACATCATGGCTTACAACGAAAATCTCTGGCCAGTATTGGAAGAAAAAAATCCATTTGAATCCAGTTATGCGTAAATTACTTCCATGGGATACTTGTAGTCCCATCCAGCTCAAAGGGGTCTTGTACAAATGTTTCTACAGCTGTGATTAATAACACCGATTATATATAATGTGAATACTATTTTTAATGCTTGTTTCCAAAAGAGCACAAAACACTGATCTCAGTCACCAGACTAAAAAATGCACAAACAACTAGCCATTTTTGGACTAGATGTAAACAACAACAATTAATTGTTTTGTTTTGTTCTGATATGATTTTATTTCGAAGATATGATATTGCACAAACATTGCTATGTCAGAACTAAATTTGCTGGAATACATTAATCAGGGGTGGGAATTGATGAACTGTAAAAACAAAAAGGAAATCTAGAGGGGTCCCGGAAATTCTTGAAATCCTAGGTTAAAATCTGTGCCATCTGACACATTTTGGAGGAAAGGACGATTAAAATGCGAGGAAACGCAATGTTCCATGAGAGAAAAACAGCTCATCCGAGAATTCCCACCCCTGGTTAATGAGTGTTAAGTTGTTTTAGTGAAAATTATTTAAAAACCTAGAAATAAACTATATTAGGGCCATTTTCCACATGCGAACTTTGTGCGGAATGCGGGAATGCGGAAAAACTGACTCGTCAAAAAAACAATTGTATAATGATCAAAAGCAGTGTTTCCATATGTGGCACAGTTTTTGATAAGGGGTCAAAAAACACACACATGGAAAACAGCCTTTAATCTTTATTTAGTATGAAAAAACCCAATTCACAATCATTGTTGTAGTACCATCATTAAAACTTTCCCCAACTTTAACTTTATACCACATTATAACCAGTTACAGGAATTAAGAAAGAATACACCATTCTTAACCTAGGCTAGTTGTTTCCACTCTGAAAATGGATGTTGTTGCAGATAAAGTACAATATTATAGAAATACATACATGAATATACAAGTAATATACTTGCTATGCATTTTACTGTTATTGGAAAAGTTCTTTTAAACACTAATATCCTTTTGATTTATGGGATATTCAAACTGTGCAACTTGGCAAAACCCATCAATTAAATGCACATTTAATTGTTTCTAATCCTGCAAAACCCAACCCTGTCTTATTTATGTAAAATAAAAATTATTTATAGAAGAATATCAATAAAAAAACACTCCCCTACCGCCCACAAAAAAATAAAAAAAAAAAAGGCATATTAACTTATTTTTAAGGTGGAAAATACATGTGACCTCACAATAGGACATGAAATTAAGAAGTGTGCAACTCCCAAATAGTGGGTGTGGTTATTATCATTACAGAACCAAAAACAAAACCCCAACAAATCGATCTCATAGCATATCCAGTTAGATAGCTGAATACAGGGTCGGTCTTCATACTTTAATTTTATGGATACTTAGCTTCAAACTTTTATTTTATGCACCATTAATTCACTATATTCTGTTCATAACAAATATTCAAAATAAAATTGCACACATAATAATTATGCAAATACAAATAAATTAAAACATTATTTCTCTTGGCTTTATCAAGGTATATCAAAGAACGTGGCATGTCTGTCCTGTCTGTGGGAAAGTGCATATAAAAGATTCCTTGCTGCCAATAGGCAAAAAATGTAGCTTGTTTCCTCTGAAGACTTATGTGTCAGAATTGCCAAATGCTTGCTGCCGATTAATTAATCATTATGTTTTAGTGATGCTGTGAAACAAAACAAAGTTTTACTTTAGTTGAAGAGGTCCGTTATTAACAAAACAAAGTTTTACTTTAGCTGAAGAGGTCCGTTGTTAACAAAACAAAGTTTTACTTTAGCTGAAGAGGTCCGTTATTAACAAAACAAAGTTTTACTTTAGCTGAAGAGGTCCGTTATTAACAAAACAAAGTTTTACTTTAGCTGAAGAGGTCCGTTATTAACAAAACAAAGTTTTACTTTAGCTGAAGAGGTCCTTTATTAACAAAACTAAGGCCATTTTCGCCTGTAACACATTTTATAAAAACATTTTGAATAAAATGACCTGAATAAAACATATTTATGCTGTAAAATTAAATTCTGTAGATTATAAGAGGCAAACTAGTATCAGAACACTGATGGCATTTGAATGCTCAGGGCTAAAATTGATTTACTGTTTGCATAAAATTCTGCTAAAAATTACATTCAGTACTTAAAGTGTTACCCTAGATAGTAGGCAGTGTAAAATACTTTTTTGGCTGTCTTGGAAACGGGGCGACTGTTACGTGGGGTTTCACTTTATCCATTCATTGTTATTTGGTTCCAACTGCTAATTCTAAACACACAGTACAGGTCACAGATATTGTATTCTTACTGTCACACAGTGACCATGAGTCTTACTGTGACACCGAATGTACAACATGAAACAATGTATGATGCTGTAAATGTAATATGCAAATGACGTGTCAGCTGTTTGTGTACATTTCACCAGTTTTTGACACTGACATTTCAGGTAGTTAATAATGATATTCCTCAGAGCCTCTCTTCACTGCATTGCAACAGGTTTCTTCCCTCCATGGCACTCTTCAATACCCAGATGCAGTCATGAATATTCAACAGATCGTCATCACTGCATACCTGCAGGTTTCTTCCCTCTATGGAACTTCCAATAATCAGGTGTAATTATGAATATTCAGCAGATGATTGTCTTCACTGCATACCTGCAGGTTTCTTCCCTCCATGGAACTCTTCAATACACAGGTGACAGCTCCAGTTCCCTAAAATACGAATAATTGAAAACATGGAATAAGACATCCCAAAAAAATAAATGTATCTGGTTAAATAAAATGATCTAGCTCTAGGGGGTGAGGGGTGGGGCATGCCCCCCGAACCTGAACCCCCCTAGCAACTCTGGCCCTTTGGGCCGTCGATTACGCACCCCCCCGATATAAATTTCTGCGTACGGGCCTGATTAACTAATCTAAAATATCATTACAATTTGAAAAACCTACGAAAATAATACTTGCCGATTTAAATATGAACTTTATTTTATGAATTTATAAAACATTTAAGTGAATATATGTGAGTAAAAATTATAAACTTGTACCCATTCAACGTGTTTTTTGTCAAAAAGTCAGTAAGTTAAACATACACGAAAACAACGAGCAAATAAAACAACTGGTCTGGCAATTTTCAAAGCCCTGCAGTGTTTTAACAAAACAAAACAAAAACCTCATTAAATTACACTGCACTTAAAAAAGACTTGCTTCAATTTTCTATTTGAGCAAAACCAAAGTGTTTCTGATCACCCTGGTTTTGGTTGTAGCTCGAAATTAATTTTATGTGAAACAGATAATGTACTCATCTCAAAAACCAGGGGCAGTGACTTCGTTTTAAGTTAATGCAATTTTACCGTTAGCTTAAACTTGTACACTATACACTGTCAAAAATGGGTAAATTACCCTGAAAGTCAAACTTGATTAATAACAGTACAGGATAAAGTTATACACAAATTTTAAGCTTAATATCTCAAGGTATTGTGAAAAAAACATCTGGAAAACAAATTTTTGAATCTAAGTTCAAGGGCCATAACTCTTGTTCAAAATGGGTAAACCTTGATCTGTAACAAACTATGATAAAGCTATATAAAAAAGGTCAGCTCAATATCTGAAGGCATTCTGAAAAACCCCATCTGGAAAACTATATGTGGGACAGATGGATGAACAGACAAACAGAAGGATGGAGATGAAGCTTATAGTTAGTTCCCTCTGGATGGACCGGTAGGGGACTAGTAAGATGACAAAAATACTTACCTTCGGGTGCCTCCTGAAGTTGAGGAGTCAGACAGTACATGTGGTAACCTCGGTCGCAGTCATCGCAGAACAACAACTGATCCTAAAAAATAAACAAAAACAGACATAAGAAACCAGGCATTTTTGTGTGGAATTTAACCAACATTTTAAATTCCTCAACTATTTCTAAAAATATTTACCAGCATCTCTCTGACTGCAATACTAATTTACTTTTTATTCCTAAGATGTATCTCTCAAAACCATTCCCTACACCTAGTAGGAATTTCAGGGAATTGGAATATATTTATAGAAATCCTATTTATGGCATGGTTTTAAAACTTGACAATTCTTCTGACCTCTATTAAATGAAGGAAATGAGTTTATTTAACAACGTACTCAACACATTTGATTAACGGTTATATGTATCTCTACAAAAGGCAGAAATATGCTTCGATTTGAAAAATTATTATTTCAATTTATCAACCAAAAATATATGTTGTGCCTTAAAAAAAAGGGATCACTAAAGATGCTGGGTTTTTTAATTTCTGTAAAAGAAAATATAATATAAAAAACTTGCATCATTTTCTGAGGTCCCACAAAGTCCACAAGACTTGCACTCTATGCACTGCCATGGATACTTCTTGACAGACACGATCATGTTCTGTGTGAACTGGAGACATGTCGGATGCCCTGAAAATAAAACAAATGGGTCGAATTTACAAAGCCTGTTAAATGTCTTACATCTGTGTAATTACAGACATTTACAGAGGACAATATATAGACAAAACTACATATATGTGGTTTTCTGATTTATATTTTCCACTAGTGCATTTCCAGCAGGAAACCTCGATGCTGCAGGCAGAGGGGTTTCTGCCAGGAAATACACTCGTGGAATACAGAAATCAGAAAACCACATATATGTAGTTTTTTATTTATTACATACCCCCCAATTGGTATTTTGTTTCCAAATAATAGTTAAAAAAATTGTAACACTGCTAGCTAATGATGGATATTTCTCAATTTACACAACTAGGTCAGCTGTGTTACTACGCGGACCCATGAACCACCAATTATTACACATAGGAATATAGTTCTATTTAAATAATAAACAGAAATAAGAAAGAATGAGTGAAAAGTTACCTATAATTTTAATGATATTGTTTGAAATGCCTTTTAAAGACAATGTAATAGCTAAAATTCACGAACAATGTAATATTTAATTTGCTCGTAATATGTCACAAAACCTTCAGTGCGCCAGTTTTATCAACGAAGAAAAATGTCAAGAACTGTTCACTCAATATCTGTCATCATCGGTGTATTTTCTTTTATTGATGTTCATGGAATTACTCGTTGCTGCAGCCAGTGCACCACAACTGGTATATCAAAGACTGTGGTGTGTACTACCCTGTCTGTGGGATGGTGCATATAAAAGATCCCTTGCTGCTAATCGAAAAGAGTAGCCCATGAAGTGGCGACAGAAGGTTTCCTCTCTCAATATCTGTGTGGTCCTTAACCATATGTCTGACAACATATAACTGTAAATAAAATGTGGTGAGTGCACCATTAAATAAAACATTTCTTTTACTTGTTGCTGAAAAGTTGAAGTTTATATTAAATGTGCCTCCATAAATCATCGCTCCACTGAATAATCTGGTTATCAGTTCATCCAAGTTTTCTACATGAGGAGACAGTGCATGCGACGTCATTGTTGCTAAAGTCGACAACAATCACTTTTCGCACCCTTTTTTTTGGCTTCGTACACAATAAATATAGCATATCTTACCGTAATTTCACTAGAAATCCATATTTCATAAAAAGTTGAATTTTTTAATCACAAGATTTTGTTCAAACACATTCAGATGCATTAGTAATGTTAAAGAAAAGAAAAAATTCAATAGCAATTTTGCATTGGAATTTTTCCAATATCCTTAAAAAGAAAACGTCATGTACCCAGTTTATGGTTATTGTTATTCAATATATTCAATTCTTTATTCCGTTTTTAGGCCACAGCCCATTTACAGACAACAAAAGGTGACATTTAATAAAGCAAACTAAATATTATTTAACTGCAATTAGTTTGTACATAGATTTTAGGAAGAATAACAATATTTGTATTTTCTAACAATTATTTTTGGTTCAGGTCTACAAATTAACTTATATCCCACTATTATAGTTTTGATTCATATAATTTATTCTCATATTTATTATTTTCCTTTATTACCATACCCCACCCTCACCCCACACTCTTTATCAACATGTAGTCAGCTTATGATTGTTGAACAACTGGACCTTTGTGCAGGTGACATTATTCCAAAGTACCACTATATGAACATCATAGTTATAATCTTCTATGCATTTACATTCCACACCAGATCTGTAACTTACACCACTTCTTTCCTTTCTTAACTGTAATGCTTTAGCTAAATAAATACACTGGTGACACCTAAGTCTGCACACCTAAGCATTTGTGTTGTATTTTAAAGTTAAAATCTTTCTTTAAAAATATTTGTTTCACCTCCACAGTACAATGGAACAATAAACGTGATACAACTAAAGTTATTTCAATTTTAATGTTTTTTAACAAACAACCACTTCTGTCGCTAATGTTTACATAAAACAGCAACAAACAATGGATCCGACTTTTATAAGTTCTAAATAACAAACACTTCCTGTTATAGTCTGTTTCAGAAACATTTAGATTGTGCAAATGAGATAAATGTAAATGGTGTTCCATGCTCCTTAGTTTGGACAACACAAAATGACAATATAAAAAAAAGCCAATGTAAAAATATTTGATCATTAGTTACAAAAATTGTTTGTTATTAACTGTGTAAATGAGCACAAATAGTGTTCGTTAGGCATATAGGACAATCAATGATAATTTTGAAACAGCCTATAACTAAAATAGGCCATGCTGTAAGTGCAATCTTCAAAGTCTGTGTACAGCCATTTTGCATTGTGTCAATCAGAGGGAAATTCAAAGTATGCTTGGATATTTACGTCAACAGATAAAATAAGACATTTATGGATTTATAATTTACAATAAGGTATGTATTGAAGCTTCTATGTAAATTTATGTAAGTTGATATGCAAAATTGATCATTACAACATTGACAGACACGTGTTGACAGGTGATAGAAAAACATGTTGATCGAGGCTGGTAAAAGTATACTTTTAGTGCATTAATTCAGACTTTTTTTTCAATAAAAGTGTTATTGACCAGTTTTATACATATATTCACAATCAAGATGTGTTGTTTTAACAACAGTTTTGTGAATTATATTAATGTTGTTTGATTGTTTACAAACATACCCCGACACCTGTTTCAAGACGTAATGTAACGTCATTAATGTTCGCAGACTTTTGTGCCACGCAGACTAAGGTGACATGAGTGTACCTCAATATTTTAGTGTATTTTCATTTCTTGTAGACACCAATTCATTAAAAGTATACAAAGATCTATTTGTCAAAAACTTTCTAGGTATATACATTTCTCTTATAGTTTCATATAGTAGATAATTTATAATAAAATGGAATTTGTTTTCTACTTCTCTTTTATTACATAATTTACAAATCCTATCCCTTTTATTTAAACCCATATTTCTACATTCGTCCACCGCTAGACCCACTCCTCCCATTCTAATCAGTGCTATATCCTTTTTACAGATGTCAGTCATTGTTAGGAGATGCAAAGTGTCGTCATTGGAATACTGATGTCATTTAAATTCAAAATTAGCTATATTATTACAATGCTTCGCCACGTTAAAATAAAAACTAGTCTACTAAACGTGACCCCTGTCAAATTCCTATAACAAGTAGACAACGCTGTTTACAGGTCGGTACTTTTTTAGTTTCCATAATTCTGGACAAAATATTAATTTTAAGTTTTAAAAGATGAAAGAAATAAAAAGTATGTTTTGTCAAATATATCATATCACAAAATTACCATTGGATGTTTTATTTATTGTGTATGGAGCCAAAACAAGGGTCCAAAAAGTGACTGTCGTCGACCTTAATCGGGGATTAAAAGCTTGTTGGTGAGTAGTGTTCCCGTCTCTAGTTCTGGTATCATGCTCATTAAACTGTAAATATTCATCCCTGTTTTTGTCTGTTTTCAGTTCAAATGTTCCACAAAAGAGCATTTTAAACATGCATAACAGTTAACTGCTTTACTAGGTAATTCAGACCAAGCACCAACTTTGTATATATATAGCTACGGGCATTCCCGGTAACCATTTGCTATAAATAGTAGCACTGAATACGGCATAGTTCCGGCAGTCCAGTTGAATATGGAAAAGTGTATTTAATTTTTGTATTCAAGACTGTATTTATATAGTAAGATTTAATGGGTATGTAATAATTCAAAATCTTAGATAACCAGAAGTCGGTTCACGTGAGTTTTACTTAGCTAACCGATGAGTTAGGCCTACCTAATTGTAAAACACGTAACTATGGTTTCATGCTACATTAGCGGTTCAAATGTATTAAAAAAATAAACTGATTTTCAATTTGACTTCTGATAGGGTATTTTTAATTTTAGAAATTAATTGTTAATTGCATAACCGAAATGTGAAATATTATGCCCTGCATTTACAATGGATAAACACATGCCTTTGAAAAAAACAGGCTCTGTAAATTCGCCTTAGAATTTTTAGGGAAATGCTTTAAAAGCTTTTAAGCCAAAACAAAAATCTGTAATAAAGTCAACTGAAACTAAAATATAGCCATATAAATACTAAGATGAAGAAGGAAAAAAATTGTCTTCGCCATGAGCAAACATAACGTGAGGTGAAGATTACTCACCCGAAATGATGTGAAGTTTTAAATAAAATTCCTTAAATTTTTTGTTGCAAAAGTGATCAATTTGTTATTCTCCTAAAACATTTGAGATGAGTGTGGAGGAGAGCAAGAGAGATTGCTTGCCTTTCCTGGCAAAGACCGAAAATATGTCTTGCAGTCATAAAAAGTTGTCAGTTTAGATCATGAACTGACTTTTCAGTTTGGTGCCTGAACTATTTTGAAATTTTGTGTTCCGGACAACATGCAACAAAAAGCCATAAGATTTATAAAATGTCTGGGGTTGGAGGGCATGTTCCTCTTCAATTGTTTTTAACTGCAGATGTTCTTAGCTGTAGTCTGGATTATTTTTAATAAACTTTCCTATTATTTCAGATGATTTGTATAAATATCTGGCAAACTATTTTTTTTTCACTGTTCATAGGAAGGAAGGAAATGTTTTATTTAACGACGCACTCAACACATTATATTTACGGTTATATGGCGTCAGACATATGGTTAACGACCACACAGATATTGAGAGGGGAAACCTGCTGTCGCCACTACATGGGCTACTCTTTCCGATTAGCAGCAAGGGATCTTTTATATGCACCATCCCACAGACAGGATAGTACATACCACGGCCTTTGTTACACCGGTTGTGGAGCACTGGCCGGAATGAGAAATAGCCCAAAAGGTCCACCGATGGGGATCGATCTTAGCCCGACCACGCATCAAGCGAACGCTTTACCACTGGGCTACGTCCTGCTCGTTCACTGTTTATAGAATCTGCACTGCCTGCATGTACAGTGAGTGGACAGTGAGTTATGTTGTCGGCAGTATTCTGAAGGTTAAATAAGCAGGCACAAATCGCTGGCTTCCACCTAGTAATGACATTCCTGCTCATTTATTGTTCTGATGAAAGTTAGAGTTAAAGTTTATTGCGTTTAACGACACCACTACAGCACATTGATTTATTAATCATCGGCTATTGAAAACCAAATATTTTGTAATTTTTGACATATAATCTTAGAGAGGAAAGCTTCTACATTTTCCCATTATTAGCATAGGATCTTTTAAATGCATCATCCCACAGACAAGACAGCATGTACCACTGCCTTTGATATATCAGTGGTGGTGTGGTGCACTGGCTGGACTGACAAATAGTCCAATGGGTCCACCGACGGGGATTGATTCTAGACAGACACCGCAACAGGCGAGTGCTTTACCACTGAGCCATGTCCTGCCCTCTCTTTGTGATGATTTGTGCACCGTACCTGATCGCCCGCAGTCACTACAGGACACGAGTTCCTCGGGCTGCTGCGTTTTCTTGTTGTCCGTGGCATCGCCCAAACAGAAGTCACAGTAATTATTCAATTCGGGCTTTCCTTCGGTACTCTTCCCTGCTAGAAAACAAAACCTGGTACATTAGCAACATACTGTAATGTTGACCGGAACTCAAATTCACACTAGACAGCAACACACGCACATACACACACACACAGCATGGATTAAAACCACTTGTACACAACACACTTACTACTCACCTGCAATGAGGAGGATCATAATCCGAGAGATAGTTTAGTAGAGAGGAAGTAACAGTAACACACAGCTGTATCCACTTAAATACATATCGGATTAAATGAATTATTCTTAATTGCATATTATGAAGTGACTGCCACTTAATTGCATATAATGAAATGCATTTTCAAGCAAATGCTTATCAGTTAAGTCAGTGGTTTGAAAAAAAATTTCTTCTTCAATTTAATTTTATAGAAGGCAAATCAATAACAAAAAAAAAATATTAATAACAATGACAATTTTTTTTTTTTTAATATGGAAAATTAGTGCTGTTAAGACTTCAAAAGTTACTGTTACTTTAGTAGAACACAGTTAACATTGCTATCAAAATATAACACGAAACACATCTTCATACAACACTACACAAAATGGTGTCTTGGCTCCAAAAAAAAAAAAAAAAAAAAAAAATTCAAGAAAAGGAAAAAGGAAACAAATACAGAGAATAAATAGTAATTGAAACACACCACACACAGAATTCAAACAACTACTGAGAACAGTTAATTAAAAAAAGTATCAATTCTGAAATCCAATGGCAATATTTAGTGACTCACTTTTTTGTTACAGCAAAATAATTGATTAATACCAGGTTATTCCTAACTCTATAAAAAAATTAAAAACACGATTACTAAGAGGGAAATCAATCAATAATTTTTATCTTCTGATCATCTACACACAGATATTTATGAATCCTTCAGATTTGTGGTTTTATTTTTCATATTAGTCCAAAGTGAGGTACTAGGTTTTGCCATCTGATGGCAGAATTTCTGGGTTTATACAGGTTCCTAGTATATATATATATATATATATATATATATATATATATGTATTTACATTAAAAAAGAATTCTGTTTATGGCTATAATGTTAATTCTGGAAATAGTAGAATAAAATGGTAAATGGCTTTTAAAATGTAGTGCAAATTTGTAACTAGATATTTTAAATCTTAATTAAATATTAGATTTATAAAAAAAAAGAGGTCAAGATAAAAAAAGAAGTTGATATAAGAATTTTCATCTGCTAGATGTATTTTGTTAACCTGTATAAACCCCGAAAGAATGAAATCCAACATACATAGTAAGCATCCAAGTTTAAATTCAAGGATCAGAATTCAAGAGGCGCTGAATATGTCCCTTACCACAAAATGTATTTAACAGACTGGTCTTGTTAATATATATTGATATTTTTATAAATTTCAGTTTTTAATTCAAAGAAAGTTATCCATAAATTAGTTATATACTTTGTACTATTCAGACACAGCCAACTGGATTTAAAACAAGTTTAGTTGTAAACTTTAACCACGAAATTTGTAAATTACATTTGACCTCTGCAATGTTAAAAAAAAAAAACCCCAAAAAACAAATTAAACTAGTACAATCAAATATAAACAATGATCTTGATACTCGGCATCTGTAATATATTTTATAGCATTATGAAACTCTCTTCTGCACTACCTTATATATTCCAGCATTCTAGCAGATTATTTAAAAATATTTTAACCAGAAAAAAGAAAGAAAAAAACCCCTAAAACAAAATGTCAGTATTTTAAAAAGTAAAAAAACCCCAAGCATTACAGCTGAAACTATAATAACTATTCATATTTAAGAATTGACCACAATTATCTTTTGGTTCATGCAAGTATGAACCAAAAAAGAGCAATGAGCATGAACAAAAAATTTATTGCTGTCAAATCTTATAATTAAATTGATATGCATAATTTAACAATACATGACTGAATTTGTTTTGTTTAGCTTTAAATGAGTCTGTAGTATTGTTTGTGTAAACTTCACTGATACTCATGTCGCGTAAGAATGCGAACAATCATTCACTATTATTTGAATCAGATGATTTCCAAATGATGCCATTTTACCTCGTCTTTTCTGTGTGCATTTTTATGACTCGTTTAGTTATGTTGGAAAGAATTGTCCAATTTGTGTTTACTTCATATTTCATGAATGTGAATGATGGGAATGTGTCAAACATTTACACTGTCGTGGGAACCATTTAAAGTTAGTTAAAAGTTTGTTTTGTTTAATGACAGATAATTCATTTATTAATTAAAAAAATTTTTTTGCGTCTATACACTTTATGGCAATCTGATTGGTCCAGAAGTGCATACTTTTTTTTGTTCATATCTCGATGAACTGAAAAAATTTAAGCCTACTACCCCCCCCCCCCCACACCTCGCACTACTTTTGTGCAACAAGCCGGATTATTCAGGCAACCATATTTAGATATTTTGAAGAAAACATACGTGAAAACTATAAAAGCAATTAAAAAAAATTATACGATAAATTAATGGAAAATGCTATAGCAGAGTAGACATGTAGATCTATACGCATTGATTTAAAACAAAACAAAAAACCCTTTGCTAATCATAAAATGAGACTCCGTCGGTGGCCAAAGAAATCACGTAGGAAACTTATCACCTGTAACTTACTTGTAAGCGATGTTCTACAGATGTTGGCGAACATTAAACGGTTCCACTGACAGCATAAATGTTAGACACGTTTCCTTCATTCACTTTCATAAACTATAAACTAAACACGAATAGGACAATTTCTTCCAATTTAACTAAATGATTCATAAAAATGCACAGCAGCTAGAGGAAATGGTGTCGCTTATCAAAATGATGTCATTTACCAAATGACGTCATTTACAAAACATCACCTGATTCAAATAATAGTGAATGAATGTTTGCATTCTTACGCGACATAAGTATCAATGAAGTTTACACAAACAATACTACAGGCATATTTAAAGCTAAACAAAATAAATTCAGTTATGTAGTGTTAAAGTATGCATATAAATTTAATTATAAGACTTGACCGCAATTATTTTTTGGTACATGTAAGTATGAACCGAAAAAACAATGTGCACACTTTTGTATGACCCGCTACGTGGGATCATACAGTGTGCACATTGTTTTTTCGGTTCATACTTGCATGAACCAAAAAATAATTGCGGTCAATTCTTAAATCGATGGCTAATGGAAGTGAAACATTTGGTCATTTCAATGTATAATCTTAGAGAAAACCTGCTACATCTGTCCATTGGCAGCAAAAGGTTCTTTTACATGCACTATCACAGACAGGATAGCACATGCCACAGCCTTTGATATACCAGTCGTAGAATGAGAAATAGCTCAATGGGCCAACCGACGGAGGTCGATCATAGATATGCTGTGCATCAGGTGAGTGCTTTACCACTGGGTACGTTCCGCCCCTTGGGTCTAGCGAGACAAGAGAAACCTACAACCAGCATACCGACCATTCTTACCGATTAGTGACAAAGGGACTCATATGCATTTTCTACAGAGGTTTGCACATACCATCTAATGGAAAAGGGATCAAATCCATGACCCATTGCTTATCAAATTTTAAAGAATGTTTTGTTAAACAATACCACTAAAGCACATTGATTAATTAATTTTTATATACTGACTCTCCAATTTGTACAATTCTGTTATAAAATCATGTTTCAAAAACACAACTTATGACAGTATTCCTAAATAGAAAAAAAAACATAATTAACGTTTGTTGTAAGTAAACCAAATTTAAAACCCCCCCAGCAATTCTAATGTTATATTTATAAAAATGTTTTTAATTACACATTTAGCATGTGTCTGTGGCTCCTATTTCAAAAATAAGTAAAACATCTAACTAAGAAAGATATAAAAACACCAAAATGACACCAAAAACAGATGAGGAATTTATAGTATGTGGTAAGGAACAGAAACAGCAGAGCATGTTAAATAAACCTCTCACCCCTAAAAATCACAATTGACTGTCCAATTATGCTAATATGAGCCAAGGCACTGTGATTAATTAGGGGTGAAAGGAATATGATCTACATTCTATTGACTATATAAACTATAAAAAGCTTTGTAAAAGTAAATAAAAAGGATTTAAAGCAAAAGATTTCTATACCCACCCACAAGAAAAAAGAATAAATATAAACACTACATTGTTTTCTTTTCAATAAATAATACACTATATACACATTTACCCAAATTAACTTAGTGCTTATTTATTTGAGGAAGTATTTTTGTAACTTTATATACTTCAAATACAATCACCAATTATGAATGGCACCATACACCAATAAGACCAAACAATACACTTTCAATAATGAGACATCGAAAGAATGAAACTTTTTGGGGGGTGGGGTGTGTGTGTGGGGGGGGGGGGGGGGAAATCTTTCATACCACCAAAAACATAACAAATATTTTTTTTTTTTAATCATAAAATTTAGTATTTTAGTAGAGATAAATATTTGAGCAAAAAATATCAGAAGGAAAAAACCACAAGATTTAAAAAATAGAGTTTCTGTAATCATTAAATATGTGTTATTGCACGAGTAATGTAACGGTAACACTATTTGACCAAAATAATTAAATGTCTTGCCTACCATAATTTTGTTCGGTACACTGTGATGAAAAATCTACTGCTGCAACTATAAACGAAGTTTTACCGACCTGGGACTTAAAGTTTGTGAGAAACTGATATAAATGCAAAAGTTTAATACTGTCACTGCTGAAAAACATAACACTGATATCTTGCCTTTTTACTTGGTAAAGGCAACACAAAATCTATAGATGCACATATTTTGTTTTAATCAAAGATAGCTTGGGATGATAACCAAATTACTATTACAGCCTTGCTTCTGTATTTTACATCTTAAAAATAATATAAAATTGACGGGGTAGCAGTGCAAGAAATATTGCAATACCTGCGTATGTACAAAGCAACCAAAACATCTGCCATTCACATAGCACAAATAGCATAACAAATATCCTGGCCAAATTTTTATTTTTATTTTTTTTAAATTATAATAATAAAAAATATAAATATATATATATATTTTTTAAAAGGCAGAAAAGGTGCAAGATGCCATTGATGATTAGTGAGAGTTTGAACAATAGATGACCAAAGTGGATTTCCAAAGCAACAAACATACTGTACATCCTGTTATGAACGTCGTGGAAGAGAGAGAGAAGACTAGAAGAACTAACGACGGTGGACACGCCTCACTCCTGAAATGAACCGAGAAAGGCACTATACGACTTGTTAACCACTGAGCACCTTCACAGAAAACCGTTTCCACACATCCGACACTTTTAGCCATTTAAGTTCACGTAATTATGCAGGGCATTTTATTACGGCTGTTTATTCAATGAACGAATGAATGAATGTTTAACGACACCCCAGCACAAAAATGCACATTGGCTATTGGGTGTTAAAGAGTTTATTCAAAAGTCGTGTGGCTATGTCGAGCACCTTCCTAATCAATGTAATTAATCTGCAGTTTTAATCAGTAAAATGTAGCTGGCCCAAAAGTTAAAATTATTGAACAAATCTGCCAGTTTATTTTGACAAGCCTGATGCTAATCCTAGCAGATATTTTGAAATGGCTAGCTGGAAGTCTCACATAATATGTTGCCATTAGCAACAACCGTGAAATGGCTGGCTGGATGTCTCATTCAATATGTAGCCAATAGCAAAATGGCTAGAGCAGAGTCCAAGTTATTACACATCCATTATTCAGCCTTTTGCAGGTAATGTCTAGTGAAAATTATGTAATGGTTAGCAAAAAGTCGGGTTTTGACACATGCAATATTTAGCCAATTAATTAATGGCAGTGAAAAAAAACTACGAAATGACCAGTAGATCCAGGTTTGAATACATCCCAAATTTAGCCTTTTAGTCAAAAGCAAGTAAAGAAAAAAAGAAATGAAATTACTAGCAGAAAGTTGACCTAATGTAAGTTTATCGATTTGTAAGTTTTGTCTTCTCAAAATCAGTTTTAAAAATCTAAATCAAGTAATTAATTGTGGAATCAGCTTTAATACAAAATTAAAATGATATAAAAAAGCTTACCTTTTCTTAAAAAGTAAAAATATAAATCATTACCACACCTTTCTAGCATAAATTTAAAAATAAATCATATTTAATTTCCAAGCAACCTACCAGGTGCATAAAACCTGTTATATTCTACTAGATCTGTAGTGCACATATACGTACTCTTTATTTAGGTGGGGTTTTTTTAACCAAGGGGACAGCACTCTTGAATGCTGTGTAACACTAGCTCTCTTTATCTGTGCCCATCCCACTATGTCAGTTGTTAGATGCTTGAATGCAGATAGAGGCATGCAGCTAGATGGTCTCGCCTGAAAAGTGCACACTTAACATCTGCCATTTGTAGAACTATCCAAGTACTGTGATAACAGACTTTTCACAAACGTATACCACTCTGTCAAGTGTTAACGCCTTCAAAAATAAACCAGGGGTATTCAATTGTTGATAGCAATTTTAATCTTGTGTATTGAACTAGAATGATCTTGTATATTAAACCAGGGGTGATCAATTGTTGATAGCAATTTTAATCTTGCATACTGATCTTGTATATTAAACCAGTGGTGTTCAATTGTTTATAATGATTTTAATCTTGTATACTGAACTAGAATGATCTTGTATATTAAACCAGGGGTGTTCAATTGTTGATAGCAATTTTAATCTTGTATACTGAACTAGAATGATCTTGTATATTAAACCAGTGGTGTTCAATTGTTTATAATGATTTTAAATCTTGTATATTGAATTAGGATAACCTTGTATATTAAACCTGGGGTGTTCAATTGTTGATAGCAATTTTAATATTGTATACTGAACTAGAATGATCTTGTATATTAAACCTGGGGTGTTCAATTGTTGATAGCAATTTTAATATTGTATACTGAACTAGAATGATCTTGTATATTAAACCAGGGGTGTTCAATTGTTGATAGCAATTTTAATATTGTATACTGAACTAAAATGATCTTATATATTAAACCAGTGGTGTTCAATTGTTTATAATGATTTTAAATCTTGTATATTGAATTAGGATAACCTTGTATATTAAACCTGGGGTGTTCAATTGTTAATAATGATTTCAACCTTGTATATTGAATTAGGATAATCTTGTATATTAAACCAGAGGTGTTCAATTGTTAATAATGACTTTAATCTTGTATATTGAATTAGGATAACCTTGTATATTAAACCAGGGTTGTTCAATTGTTAATAATGATTTTAATCTTGTATACTCAATTAGGATAATCTTTGTGGTATTATTTACATTGCATGACTATGCAGAATATTACTGCATATGTACAGTATTTTATATGGTCAAGCATGTCTCATACCCATTTAAAAATAAAATCCAAAGCTTAAATCTATACTAGGCATCAGCAAACATCGCCAAAAAGCTTAGAATGATAATTATTACCTGTCTTTGCATAACCAAAACACAACCATATCTATGAAAGATCTTTACACTATAGTTAAATCTGGGTTTGAAATATGAATTAAATATGGCCTGCTTTTTTTTTTTTTAAAGAATAGCAATCCAAAACATATATGGCCTTCTGGAAACAAGATGGTACAGGATGATGGGAGGGTTTTCGACAGTGTGTGAAAAATTAGGACATCTGAAAAATCCCCGAGTTACGTCATCAGTGGTGCTACTTAAGTGTTTAGAACCAATTATTACCAATAACGGAGTTTAAAGGTTTTAGAATAGGTGTCAGACAGGTTTGTGTTTTGGTTCAAGCATTAGGAAAAAACCCAACAAAATTAATGAATTTTATGACAATGGAAGAGTGTATGTGAATGTGTGTACGGGTCTGCATATGTAACCACAAATGAACAGAATAACTCTCAAGCTGTACGTATTTACTCAGTCCCACAATTAAATCCCAAACCACGACACTTTTCAAGCGACACAACAAGAACGTAAGAGATTAATAGACTTCATCAGCCATGTTAAAAAGAGCAAACAAAATCTGAACCTTAATCAAAAGAATCTCGAAGAGCCACAGACACCATAACTAAATGCCTAAAGAATTGAACCACACTTAAAATCTGAACCTTTAAAAACTAGTGGTTTACAAGAAGTACTAGACCAAACAACATGAAACAATGAACATGCAATTATCTATCGGGTTTGTGCTTCATGCATGGTCTGTGGAAATATACAAGGGAAATAAAATAGCTGTCTTTGAATTCATATTGGTGATTTTTAAAATAAATTGATAATATTTGTAATAACAGTAAATAGTTTTGTCAGTCATTGTAAGGAAGACAGACATGAAGCGTGAACGTTTTTGACATGCATGCGAAAAAGTTGAGCACAGAAAAATGCTGTATATCACTGCTGAAAATAATAGGATAACAGTTAGTTCTGACAAAAAAGTAACAAATATTACAATGCAGTTGATGAATTACAATGAATAGGAAATTCAACATGATTAGAATAAATATCTGTTATATCCCTGAAACCACAATATTTGATCATGAAAATTAATTTGTTTTAAAAGTTAACTGCTTTATGCCAGTTTGGCAAAGAAAAATGCAAAACACACCCAACCTACCCAACTCCGAAAACGACCAAGTTATATCTAGCAAATTAAACCCCCATCTTAATGTGGTTTGTGAGGCGCTTCTTGTCATTAAACATTTCATGCAAATGAAGTCTAGTATTTTATTGATTAATACATTTTTTAAATTTTTTAATTATATTGTTAATAATAATTATCATGAAACATCAGATAAATGAGTACAGTGATAAACAATTAGCCATGTTTAACAAAACACACAAAAACAAAATGCATGCAACAAAATTTGACAAACACATGCAGTAAATATATTTAACGACTGTAGTATTAACTATTAAATATTCTTTCATACAGCAGTAGCAGTCACAGGCATTCATTTGCAAACTAGAAACACAAAACACACTTTAAAGTATGCAAAATAAATCTTAATTTATGAGATTCAATCCTATAACAAGTTAAAATTTAATAATTAAAAATATATAATAATTAATATATAGTACTTGATAATATAAACATTATGGCAATCGTAAATGATTGTGACATCATTTTGCAACAAACATTTAGTCAAAATAACCTTATTTACAACTAAAACTATTATAAAAAATAAATTAAAAAAAAAAAAAAAAAAAATAACAGGCATAATACTAAAAAAATATTATAAAATTTAGTTACTTTAATTACTCTTAATTTTTATTTAATTTCATGAATATTTGATTACGTGAAGTAACCATGAAATGCATACAATGGACCTTTGTCTAAACAAGACAACCATCTTGACATAATGTCACATGCGACATGTCATTTACCATCTTTCCAATAACCAAATTGAAACCACCTATTATGTACAGCAGAATCAAGAAATATTAATTAGGTGGCTAAATTGCAGCCTACTAACCACTCTGCCAACTATTATTTCAATAGTTTTGTCTGAGTTTATTTTACACCAAATCTTGTAATTGCAGTTTTAGGGTTTAAAACACACTAAAATAATGTGCTTGGTGATGAGGGTATTACTTACTCACTTATTACTTTGCCTTTCACTTTATGTAAAACAAAAAACAGGCTGAGCTTAGATTGAATCCATTATATATAAAATTTACAATATTCATTATAGACGATATATCTTAACCAAATTTCAGTTAACACAAATAATACAAATTAATTAAAAGCAACAAAAGTCAACCGTGCATTCAGTAATCATGTTGGCATATATATATCACACATGTATGTATAACTTTATTATGATTCATGCATATTTTACAAATAATTTGTTTCGTAAACTTAATGGAATTGTTTTTTTCAGACATGGTAATATATACTTTCCTATAGATAGACTTCCCAATATGCATCATGCAGTGAATCATTTTTATAGAATGTCCGAATGTTATCATATAGTGGGTGTCCCAAAAGTTAGAACTCGCGGGAAAATAAGACACAGTATTGTTAAAAAGTAATGACGCAGTTCCACTGATGAAATAAATGAGATGTGTACAGATGTTAGTCATACAAATATTTTGATTAGCAAATAAGTTAAAATGAAATTACTGTAACTCGTACAAGCCACTGGAGGTTAAAAATATATTTTTTAAATATAAGAGTAAAAGATGGATAAGACAAAACACTGCCAAAATGTGACAAATTTGCATTTAATTAATTTTTCTTATGAGTAATGATTTCAATACCCCCAACCCTGACATTAACAAATGGTTTCTGAGGCAATAAAAGTTATTTTAAAATTTAAAAAAAAATTATGAGAGTAAAAACCCCAAAAGATTTTGCTGCTGCTGAACAGATGACAACACTGAACCACATCAAATGGTCTAGGCATGCAGTTTTGGTACAAAACACAGTGAGACAACAGAGTACTATGAAAGATTCCTGATTTTCCTCCACAACGGGTGAGGTGTCACACTCCAGTACTTGCCTCCATTCGAGCGTGTCTGTGGTTTGGGGGAGAGCGATCCGGTATCTTCGTCCATCATGCCGTTGTGGAAGTGTGTGTAGTGATACTGCAGGCCAGGCCGTGACTTGTATCTAGCACCGCAAGCTGTCAACACAAATTCAGAAAGCAGGCAGAGTGTAAAAAGTTAAAAACTCTGTCTTAACGACACCAGTGTTTCCCCTAGGGGCCGGAAGGACCCCGCGAATTTCTTTACCAGAACCGTAAAAATTGTAACCATTAAAAAAAGGGATGAGTTCACTTCTGTAATTAATTCGCCGATATTATACATATATATAAAAAATGCAGAGTTCGACAAATCCGCTAGCCCGACACCCGTGGCTAGTGGTTTTTAAGTTCGGGCTAGTGAGAAACGCAAAACCACTAGCCCTGCGGGCTAGTGGTTTTCCCACCCCCTCTCCTTATCGCTCGATCGTGTTTTTGTTTTTGTTTTTTCTTCTTTTTCTCTCGGCTGAAATTTCGTTTAATAAATTTGATTGTGACGTTTGTCATAGAATAATATCAACAACATCATTTGTATATAATAATAATCCACTTGAACTAGGTCTGCAAACTGCAGTAACATGCTATCTCTACATCGTCACGGTTACAGCATGCATTGTTTACTTTTCCCTTTCAAGTTTCTGGCACAGGAAATAAGTCTAATGACATGCGTGTTTTGATTGGTTGGACACGTCACGTGGTAGTTAATCTCGCACATAATTATGTTTTAGGCTAACTTGGAAATCACCAATCGCGACGACAGGTTAATCTCAATCAAGTAAACCCTAATCATGCTTTGAATTTCAGTGTTTGTTTTATTTACCTATTGTTTTCTAATTTAACACTTCGCTTACATATGGATATCGGCAACCAGGAAAACAATTTACTTCAATGGTAACCGCACATGCAATGACTCGGCTTGGGCTATTACGTTTGGATAATGTCTCACAGCTGCTGATACAAGATAATACCTTTTTTGTTCATCAATTAACAACGGATTAGATGTCGCCGTTACAGTCTTTTGATATCGGTCTGACATGGGATAATGCCCTGTATTTGAGCAATTGGCAGTACCGTTCCTGGCGACATGAATAGTAGGCCCTAAAAAAATAACCCACTACCAAATACACTGAACCATCTATTATCGTGTGTCACACTGTCGTACCCTCATTTAAATTTAATTGTTTTGATAGTGGTTTTAGATACCAACCATGAGTTTAATCAATTATTTTTCCCCGGGAGAGGGCAAAAGTGAAAATGGGACAATAACGATGGATCACACTTGAAAAGACCAAACGTACATGTACAACACGACAAAACTGAAAGTTACAACATAATTTAAGTGTTTGTTTCATTTTACTGTTATAATCGTAAATGTGTAATCTTACAAACATTAGATAAAAATCCAGTTATAATTGATCAGGAATTTGGGCTGGTGCTTTATCTTGGTGGGCTAGTGGTTTTCACAAACCCACTAGCCCTGTGGCTAGTGACTTTTCAAAATATTTGTCATACTCTAAAAATGCAAATGCCAGTAGTCATAAATATACTAGTATTTCACAAATATGTACATTGTTAGAGCCCGGTGGCCAGTGAGGGGAAAACAAATGAACCATCATGATGATGATTAAATGAAAAAAAATAAAAATAATAATCAACCAACATCGATCATATGTAAAATTTAGGAAAACAGATCTACAAGTCAATACTTTCGATTTCCTTTCACATGCAACAGTTCACTAATGAATATATGGTCACCAGTAATCTATGCCCCCATCCCTGAAATGAATATACCTACAGATGTAATTTTATTAAAGTCCAAGTTAACAAAATGTTTCAGTCATTTTGGCGCAATTGACTGGTACTGAAAAAGTTGTTATTCTAACACAGTGCAGGAGTATCAAAATAAACGGTGACCAGTCTCGTCAGATCAGGTTCTTTTTTTCAAAGGTTTGCACATAACCATATTGTTTTATGAACTTCCAAATATTTTTTTTTGTTTGGTCTGTTTTTGTTTTTGTGTTGTTTTTTAAATTATATTTAAACATTACATAATTAAATTTGCAAGACTTGAAAGAAATTATTTTTAAGTGCATTATATGATGAATTAACACAAATTTAAAAATGTACCTACATATATAAAAAAATATTTACTTTCTTTTATTTGTTTTATCAATCACTGAGTGATTACAATTTAGCAGGTGAATTTTTTATCATGACCAGTAAAAATTTTATCCACTGGTCAGTATGGGAAGTCATTTGTATTTAAATTCTAGAACCCCTGATATACATAGAGAAGTAGGGCTAATGAATATTCAATCATGGATAATTAATTTTTTAAATCACCAATCCCATGGTTAGTAGATTTTTTTAAAATTCTAGAAGACCTGGGGTTTACTTTTAGATAAATAGATAGATAACAGATAATACATATTACAATCAGTAATTCAGTAATATGTATTATCTGTTTGTGCTTAGTCTAATACTTTTATACTTCTTTTTCAAATTATTGTTTTGACATTATGCAAATATTTAATAATAATAATAAACATTATTTTAAAATCTATCTTAAAATATCTCCTTCTATAAGTGTACATGACACCCACATGTATTCCATAATGCATCTAAAAACAACTGGAAATTTAAAAAAACATTACTGGGGAGCATGCCCCCAAACTCCCCTAGCATTTTCGCACTCTTTGGGGGCTCAGTTAACGTCAAACTATTTTGCCAACCCTCTGAACAAAAATCCTGGGGGAAACACTGCTACACCACTAAACAGGCCTCTGAAAACTGATGATAGGACGGACTATAGGCTAAAATTAATTCAGCTGGTTTAGGAAAGTTTATAAAAACACATCTTTCATCATCGGCCTGTCTGGGTATATGGTGTTCCATTAACAACAGCGTTTTTCGTAAACCATCTTTTTAACGGTGTGAAAAACAAAAACCACATGATTTCTCGTATACCTCCTATGATTAAAAACCCAGTTCTCTGCCCGACTTCCGTGTTACTAGTATGACGCCATAGACTCAATAAGCTAAAAATAGACAACTGGTGGATCCCTATTGTACAATAGTTCAAAACATGTTTTCTCTTTTCATGAATACACAACCTAACTTCTTATTTATGACACTTTCCCCCTAGTCAGGTGTCAGGTTGTGTTTGAACAGAACTATTAATACATCCTTTTCCCTAAAGATTTGGCAAGGCAGGGTAGAATAAATACTTTTGGGGCATTTTTACCATTTTGAGGACACTTTTTTCATTAAAGACAAAAGATCAATAAAAATAAAAATAAATGTAATTAATATGCCTGCTTTAATAAATAAATGAATGGCAAAATATATATCAGGGCTATCTTATTAATTAATAATCCATTTTCTGAGTGTTTTTGTAAAGGCAATTTTATAATTAATTATTGAAAAAGGCTTGTTTAATCTCTGGGCTGCATGGTGCCGATTAAGGCAAGATGGCACTAGACTATTGAGGTATGGTGCCCCACCATGCTAAAAGAAGCTAGAGAAAACACTATAATAACTGTGAATGATCCCTTAGCAGTATTAACAGTTAGTGAATTACACATAATACCAAAATGATTTTCATCTACTTACATTCGCACACGTATGGTTTCTCCTTTTCGTCAATAATACTGTCTTTGTCAACATCCTGTTTCTTCTTCCTGCCTCGACCAGGACCAGGCTGTGGGTGATATTGTTTACTTCATTAAATACACATAAACACAAAATCTGCATACAGTTCAGCAAACAAACAAGTTTACTAACAGTGTCTCATCTGCAAAGGAATCAAACAGTATTGCCAAAGAGTTAAATATCAATGCACAATATGGTAATATCTTAACCTTCGGACTACTGCAGGCAAGATATTCCACCTGACGTCATGCCAGTCAACATACTGTACACTGTATATAGTGCATTCCCCAATTCATATTTCCCACCGTTTTGCAAACAATACTCACTGGAAACGTTTTTTCTTAACAGGAAACAGTTTAGTTTACAACATGCTAGCTTTTGTTTGTTGTTTTTCAGTAAAGTGGTTTTCGGCAAGTATTTTCGCTTGACAACAATGGTGGCATGTCGCGGTAATTTTCAGGGATCGATAGCTAATTGTGACAGCTAATTTGATAATAAATTTGATAATTTTACCAACAATGAAAATTAACAAAAATTGCAATATGAATTGTAGTTTTTTTTTTTCTTCTTCAAAACTCTGGTCAGAAAACCACTGTTATCAGGAATAATGGACATAAATACTGGACAGCTGGCCACAAATGCCCAAGTAAATGCAACTTTTCCATATTTTTTTTGCCTAATGTTAATCACCATTAACTGATATAAAATATCATAAAAATTACAAAAACCTACGAAAATAATACTTACCGATTCATATATGAACTTTATTTTATGTATTTATAAAACATTTAAGTGAATATATATCAGTAAAAATTATAAACTTGTACCCACTCAACGTGGTTTTTGTCAAAATTTAATCCAGTAGTCTGAAGGTTAAATGGCTATCCATAACCTAAGATAGGGGAGCAATTAATCAGTCCCCTCTATTTTTTTATATATTATTTTCCACAGGGATGTCTGGGAAAGGAATGAATGAACGAATGAATCATGAATGTGACCTAATGCATGAGTAGCAGCTGTGCTCGCTTGAGATGCAATGGGTCATAGAAATGGCTATCCTCAATACTTGGGTGTTTCACTATTCGAACTGGTGTAAAAAAAACCCAAAAACATTTGTTCTGTTTAACGACACCACTAGAGCACATTGATTAATTAATCATCGGCTATTGGATTCAAACATTTAGTAATTATGACTCGTAGTCATCAGAGGAAACCTGCTACATTTTTTCTAATGCAGCAAGGGATTTCTTATATGCACTTTCCCACAGACAGGAAAGCACATACCACGTCGAACTGGTGAACATCAGTCTATATATTCCTTTCCTTTCTTTACACCGTGTATTACTACTAACAGCCACTGATTAACAAATGTGTTGGAATACGGTTTAAAAGTTTTAAATATGTTATAATATGACAAAACCTTTCATTCCTAATCCACTCACGATAAACATCCAACTTCAAAACAGTGCATGGTGATGGGTTTTTTTCTGTGAAAATGATAAATAAAAATTATTTTCCAAGGCTATTTTCTGGGGGGTTTTCCTGTGAAAATGATAAATAAAAATTATTTTCCAAGGCTATTTTCCAAGGTAACACTCCGACCCACCTTCCTCTTCTTCTTCTTAATGGTGTCTTCGAAGTCACTGATGTCCGACTGGTCGTCCGCCATCTCCCCCGCGTCTGGCTGGTCATCGAACATCCCGAAACTATCGTACCACGTGTCCTGAGACTCCCCTTGCGCATCGTCGTCATCATCTCCAGGACGATGAGCGGGATTCTCCACTGCACTTATCTGATGCATATCTGAGAGAAATGAGAAAAAACAATGACAACAAATGAGTGTTGTGTTAAAATAGTTGTAACATCTGCAAAGAATCTGATGGATACATCAAATTATATTATAATCTAGCTCGATATTTCATGTTAAAAACAATATATATATATATATTTATTTGATCTTCGGAAATGCAACTTGTTCATTGTAAAAACAGATAACGTAACAGCATATATACAATATCAAAAGGAACATGTATGAATTGTAACTTCAAATAAAGAATCTGAAGATAAATCTAAAGTTACCAATATGTATGCTCATAAAAAGTGTACACACACACAAAAACAAAAAGAGTGCACAGAAAGGAAACAGAAAAATAAAATAATATCTGTTAAAAACTTAGATGTATAAGATTCTCCATTTTACCAACTCAATAAAAACCATTAGAAACCGAACAAATGTTCTCAACCAATATTGGTATGTTAATGTATAGATCATACTAACGGATTGTATGTAAATCATAATTTGTGATCAGTAAATTTCACTGTATTTGGATGTTTAGTCAAACCAATTTAATTCTCAAGACATGAAATCCTAATGAGATGTTAATGTAATTAAAATGGTGACAGTAAGAATTTAAGCACAATAAGAAACATGATGAACATAATTAGAAACATTTCATTTCGGTATCACTTATTACAGTAAGTGAAGTTGCTTGAGAAAATCGTGATAACCATACATGTATTGCAAACACTTGATTTTGAACGGTGTATAGGTTAAAGGAAAACACCAAGACATAACCAATATGAAACCTGACCTATCAATCACGACTTGAGTAATAAACATGAATAATACAATTGCTATCATTGATTTCAAATGACATTTGCTTGTAAAACACTCTCAATTAGCACTGTCAATTAAGTCAACTGTTCATATTTATAATAATTTACATTTTTCTAAGGAACAAAATGCTTTTTCAGCATAGCAAATAGAAATTAAAAAGTGGATAAGAACAACCATGACACAACCCAAATCCATCAATAAATGGGAACAGTGGGCAGTAAACTGATCTTGAAATTCCCTAACTATTCACAAACATCCCTAAAATCCAGTTGGAATTTATTTTCAGATTTCGAAAGCCAACAGGAGTCCTGTTTGTCAACAAAACAACTGAGAGATTAATTAATTGTACATGCATCCAGGAAAGGAAATGTTTTATTTAACGACACGTTCAACACATTTTATTTACAGTTATATGGCATCAGACATATGGTTAAGAATCGCACAGATATTGAGAGAGAAAACCTGCTGTCGCCACTTCATGGGCTACTCTTTTCGATTAGCAGAAAGGGATCTTTTATATGCACTATCCCACAGACAGGATAGTACATACCACGGCCTTTGATACACCAGTTGTGGAGCACTGGCTGGAATGAGAAATAGCCCAATGGGTCCACTGACAAGGATGGATCCTAGACCGACCGCGTACCAAGTGAATGCTTTACCACTGGGCTATGTTCTGCCACCACATGCATCCAGGATGTTTCCTGACTGTAATTTACTTTGAATACTGTCTAAAGCCAGTGTGAGTTCTCCGTGACAATGAAACAACAAGACATTATTACAGGCACATTCGTCCACCACCAGACAAAGTTGTGAAGCAACGACACAAGCAAAACAAAAGAGAACGGGTCAACTTTACCAGGTGGACGCCTCCGACGTAGAGAAACCGTAAATTCCGGGATTTGATCTGAAAGGACAAATGAGTATTCGAACCACCCCAAGTACAACGTATATATTTTCACGTTCAACACTGCATGTACAAAATTAAAAGACACATGTATGTAGGGCTAGTAATGTAACTAGTATGAAATCAGAACAAGAAAGGTAACACTTTTAACAATAAATACTGAGTATTGAAAAGAAAAATAATGGATAATTTGTACATCCAGGGGAGGTGGGTTCAAAGGCAGACCCAGGAAATATTTTAGGGAGGGGACCAAGGGCCACATGGACCAACTCCATAAAAAGGGCAATTCAATGAAAATTGTAAACAAATGTTCACATAAGGAGCACTATGTTTTAGGGGGAGAAGACAGCCCCGCCCAGTCCCCTCCCTAGGATTCACCACTGGGGTTGTTATTCTGTCCATAGACATAAAGGTGAAAATTAATATACAACAAATTGAAAATTAATAATAAAAAAATGAAAAAATTATACTAAATAAACTGAAAAATAATGTTTAATATACTAAAAAATAATATGCAACAACTACCAGTAAAGAACCAAGTCTCTAATAAATACTAAATGTATTACTAATAAATTACTTGTAAAATATTCCTGTGGATAGTCAGGGCGTACCATACAGGGTCACTTTTGTTTTGAACTCTAGTTTTCTAAATAGCCCACAACCAGCTTCAAATTCAAGTACCATGTTGTGCTATAAGAAAAACTAAAACTAAACTAAGACTGAGGTTTGAAACCTGTGACAGAAACAAAGGTACATATATATATATACCTGCTTCTGTTTCTACGGCTGCGGCCTGAGCCAATTTGAGATCAGAGGTAAAAAAGGACCGCTTCTTCTTCTTCCAGCGCTTTGCTGGATACGAGTAGATCTGGCCACACATATGGCCATCTCCTGGAAATAAAGAAATATAATAAACATACAGAAAGAAGAAAATAAACATTTTGCAAAAACAGTATACTGATTTAATATAGAGTGAAAGCCATCAAAACAAGACCTTCAGTAAATCGCAATTCCCTCAAAAACCTGATGTTTTTCAAGGTTCCTTTTTAATTGTTTTTTTAATTTTTATTATTAGTACAGAAGAGAACCTCTCTAAACCGGATACCCCTAAAATCAGACTTTTTACTTGGTCTTGTGGAAGGAAAGAAATGTTTTTATTTAACGATGCACTCAACACATTTTATTTACGGTTATATGGCGTCGGACATATGGTTAAGGACAACACAGATATTAAGAGAGGAAACCCGCTGTCGCCACTTCACAGGCTAATCTTTTCGATTAGCAGAAAGGGATCTTTTATATGCACTATCCCACAGACAGAATAGTAGATATGACGGCCTTTGATACACCAGTTGTAGAGCACTGGCTGGAATGAGAAATAACCCAATGGGCCCACCGACAGGGATCGATTCTAGACCTACCATGCAATACAACTGACTCTTGAAGTCACAAATATAAGCTAACAATATTTTAAACATTTAAAATGCTGATCAGAAAATCAGGACAGCTTTATAGGGTCTTGAAAAGTGGGGAGAGGCTGTTGTGAGCCTTTCATCAAAGCACAAGAATAATATCAATTTTAGGGTGGAAATTAAGATGTTCACAAAATGATTAAACTAGAAATATACTGTTTGACCTCCAAGTAGTTGATTTGTTTATATAACACAGGGGCATATACAAGACTTTGTAATGGGGGTGGGTGGGGTAGGTGCGTACACAGAATTCTAAAAAAAGATAGCAAATTTGAGTTTTTCAAAGGCAAATGAGCCGAGATCAATGCAACCAATCACCAGTAATAGCTTCTATAAACTGAACTTGTAATCCGTTATATCTGCAGGGTGGTTATGGGAATATTGAAAACTTGTGTTAATATTGTGGATGATAATTTAAAAAAAAAAAAAAAAAAAAAAAAAAAAGAGAACATTTCAACGCAGACCAGTGGTAAAGCGTTTTCTTGATGTGTGGTCGGCTTGGGATCGATACCCATCGGGCTATTTCTCGTTCCAGCCAGTGCATCAAAGCCGTGGTATGTGCTATCCTGTCTGTGGGATGGTGCATATAAAAGATCCCTTGCTACTAATGGAAAAATGTAGTGGGTTTCCTCTCTATGACCGGCCTCGGTGGCGTCGTGGCAGGCCATTGGTCTACAGGCTGGTAGGTACTGAGTTCGGATCCCAGTCGAGGCATGGGGTTTTTAATCCAGATACCGACTCCAAACCCTGAGTGAGTGCTCCGCAAGGCTCAATGGGTAGGTGTAAACCACTTGCACCGACCAGTGATCCATAACTGGTTCAACAAAGGCCATGGTTTGTGCTATCCTGCCTATGGGAAGTGCAAATAAAAGATCCCTTGCTGCTAATCGGAAGAGTAGCCCATGAAGTGGCGACAGCAGGTTTCCTCTCAAAATCTGTGTGGTCCTTAACCATATATCTGACGCCATATAACCATAAATAAAATGTGTTGAGTGCGTCGTTAAATAAAACATTTCTTTCTTTCCTCTCTATGACTGTGTCATAATGACCATATGTTTGACATCCAATAGCCAATGATTAAATTTAAAAAATCAATGTGCTCTAGTGGTGTCGTTAAACAAAACAAACTTCTTTCTTCTTCTTTAAAACGCGAGCGGGGGTCAATGGACCCCTGTGACTCCCTTCTTGATCTGCCAATATAGCATAGCAGAATAGCAAGTTAACCCAAGTCGTAGTCAGCAAACCCCACCTGGCTGCCTGTGTGTATACGGCTGGTACAGAGTGCTGTGGATCTGGGCAATGCCAGTCTGCGAATCCAGGAACGGCAACCGCAGCTTGCGCTCTATAGACAGACGTGTGTTGAAACTTGCAGTTTGTTCAATCGCTTCTTTGTACAACTGGGCACTTCCCATACTGGAAAAGAGAACAGTTCAGTGAACAACACTAGACATGTACAATCTGAATTACAGATGGGCAGTATAATCCGGTATACCAAAATATAAATTTTGAACAATACGGATCGCAATATTATTTTAGTTTACTGGTATATTGCGCTTATATATTGTGTACGTGTTTTAGTGTTCATGTATTATATTTTCAAACAAAAACTACCAGTTTTAAGAAATGAAACAATTGTTCAGAATGAATCTTGATTGACTGGTGTATCATTTTATTAAGTTATACAAAATGAACATGAAATTAATGAACTTTATAAATTAAAAATAATTGGGAATTGGTTTTCGCAATATATCTATATGGCAATACCAATCTCTAATTTGAATTTTCTTTTAAAAAGTGACATTAAACAATATGGCAGTCAGTGATCACAAACGTACATGTATTTAACCAGATAATTGTAGTTTGTTTCATAATTTTAGTTTATTATTATTGTTCTTCTAGAAAAACACACCAAACTTACCCCCAAGTGGGGGTTAACAAGATTTTTTGAGGGGAAAACTGGTAATGTGTTGGGGGCAAATTGACATATGGGGGGTGGGGGGTAGCAAACAATCTTCAGAGTGAAACAGGCATTCAATGCAATCACCAGTAATAATTCCTTTGAACTGAACTTGTAATCTGCAGAGCTGCCAACCCCTAGCCACAAGTGAGAGTAACATCCATGACAAGCTGAGGGTAGCAAATGATATTTGAGCATAGCATGGCCAAATATCATAAACAATAGCAAACGAAAACACCAAATAACTACTAGTCTTAGAAACTGCAAAAGACAGGGTCATGCTATTTTTAGCATAGATAATGCTTGTCATCGGTTAAGGAATACAGACATACCCGAAATATAACGAATGTTGTCAAATAAGTTGGGCGATTTGAACAGGATTATCAATGACCAGATTAAAAAAAAAAACCCCTCAAAATTAACTGTTGTGCGATGATGTGATCAATACTAAATTTGAATGCTTATATTCTTATTTCAAGTTAAAACTAAAATTACTCTATTCCTAACTGGCATATGTTCACATGCAATTTTCTATATTCATGGCATGCAAGCGTAACCTAACTAAACAACAGTTCTTTGAAGGTTTTATAGTACGCGACACTGGTGTCGGCCTACAGTAAAACTACATGTCTGTTATTGAATACATCTTGCTATAACTGTTTTACAATGGTTCTTAATCCGCAAATTATACTTTTATATTTATAGTTTATATAAAAGAAAAAGCCACAGAAATGAAGAATTCAGTTTTTAGTTACTGTATTCCAAGATTATGTCCAATTTTTAGTATAATTGCCAGAAATTGCTAGCTTTTCAACTGTACTCTGTAGACCCATAATTTGTGATAAAGATGAAACGCATACGTTTGGCAAATAAAACACAATTCATTAGTAGAAACTTTAGCCAAATACACTAATCATCCAGTTATATTTATCTGATGCAAAAGTTACTACTGGTTTTCATTAGCGTATCATACTGGATTTTTTTCAACTGAGCGTAGCAATTTGGGCATGAGCATAGCAAACGTTGACTAAGCATAACAAACTACGCCCAAAGCGTAGCAATTGGCAGCTCTGAATCTGTTATATATCTGCAGATCTACAGGGTGGTCATGGCAATACTGGAAAGTCATGAAAAATGGAATTTTATCAGATTCCAGACCAAGAAATTCATGGAATTTTGAGTTTTCATAGTCATCGATACACATTTCTTTGGGTAATAATTACATGTATTTGGGGGTTTTCTTGCCATTTAAAATGAATCAGGAAATGGGCCATTCACATCCAGCATTTATAGAATTTCCAAAAAATTCACTATCCATAGGATTTATAAGCAGTTTTTAAAATTGACTTCATGTGGTTAAAAATCCACTAGCCCTACTTGTGTGTGTACATTGGAATTAAGAGTAGTTAAATATTTACTAGCCTAGTGGTAAAAAGTCCTAGCTTACGGTGTTTGGCTACCATATTTTAGAAGCTGTACTCATTAAAAGATTGTACTACCGTATATCACTGTGTATTAGCAGACTTTTCAAGCCTCAAAATACCATCATAAGAAGAGAGATCGGCTAATACACGGAGTCAACAGGGCTTCTAGAATTTTATAAAATCCACTAGCCATGAGATCAGTGATTAAAAGAATTTACTAGCCATGATTAAAAATTCACTAGCCCTACTTTACTTTAATACAATTTTATTAAAGGGACACGCCCTAGTTGTTAACCATTACGCCGTTATTTTTCGCTATTAAACCCATTTTTTCACAAATAAAATTGCACTTTACTTACCGTTTATTATTTAGAATATACATTTCCATTCACCTGAAGTGTTTTTTGGTAATCCTGTTGTTTGTAATACCACAAAATGCATTTTTCTTATTTCATAAAATGCCACGGGCCTCTGAGAAAAAACTGTTGAGCAGACAAGGTCTAATCTATTTTTAGAGGGGATATTCCAATTTCAATGTCACAGACGTTGGTATACCACGTGACCGTTATCATTTTGGTTCGGTTTGTTTTCTCGTGCACGGTTCGCGCAATCAACATCCGATTTGTTGTTGTTCATTTGTAAGATTTTTCTTCACAGTTCGTGAACATTTTCAGAAACAATAAAGTTCAGACAAGTAAGTATCTCAATACAAAACGTTACAAACCCTTAAAACCAATAATTTTGCTAAGTCTTACGATATCTGGAGAGGGGATACAACCAGGACAGAACAGTTGGAACATGTCCAGGAGAGGTGAAAGGAATGCACCCCCAAGTCTGTGCGCACTCTGTGAAATTTGTCGTGACGTAGACATTGTTGTGCTTCGAGCGACATCTACCGGTGACATCAGAATACTAACTTTCAAAATTATTTCAAGCAATTGGGACATGGGGATTCCCATGGTATTTATCGATATAAAACCTGCTTTTTCACTCCATTTGATAAAAACGTGATCTAAGTGTGTTACAGGTTTGTAGATTAACCAAATTATAATTTATTTTCGCTGGATGGAACTAGGGTGTGCGGCTTTAAATAATAGTCATAATCACAAATGTCACCTAAAATTGGGAGATATAGCTTAAAAACACTAACATTGGTGGGTTGGGGCAGGATATTCATATTTACAAAATAGACTTAACTGCAACATTAATGATTTGAAAAAAATAATAATTCAGTAGCTGATGGGCATGGCAATAGTAGTTATTTACTAGCCCAACAATGAATATAACTAGCCATGGGAGTGGGGCTACCATAATTTAGAAGCCCCGGTCAACAAAAAATGTCCACGAAAATATCAGCATGTACGGAAATACATGTACGATACTAACGAAAACGTGTTGATCAATATAGGCTTCAAAAACCTAACTGTTGTGTTATTTAGCCAGTAGTTTTAACAGCCTCTATTTAGTGTCCATTTGATTGTTTCATACACACAATAAAAGTTATATTTCATTTGACAAATGAAATCAAATTTTATTGTGTCAACAATTTCTGGCACAAGCCACTGACTAGTACCAGTATTTGGCGCCAAATGTGTCACATGATCGGAACGGTCATCAAGTCTTTTCATGACTGCTGATATTTTGTTCTCAATTGCAGATTTAATTGGTCACAACTGATGATTTTTACTTGCTGCCATTGATTATTCTGCAATTCCTAATAAATTATTAGAGATATTACCACTTATAAAAAGAACGGAAGAGGTAGATTCATCATCGCAATTATCCATTGTGTGTGTTAAATAATATTTACACAGCCGTATAAAAGTGAAACTACATTTATCAGCTAGTGATGTCCATGTGATCAATTCAATCGAGAAATAAAAGAACATAACAATGTTATCCCACATTAGGGGATTTTTTATTAATAAACCTTTATTCTTTTTCAGCCATCTTGAAATCTTTATTTAAATAGTATTTGTAATTATACTTTGTTCGGTTCACCAAAACAAATTCCTGTGATTGACTGTTGCAAGAGACCCGACATATCTCGACTGGAAAACTAAGATCTATATTTTGCTTGTTTCAGCTATATAAATGTTGAGTCGGCTACCATAATCTAGAAGCCCTGAAATTATACTAAAATTGCTATCAATTTAGTATTAAAAGGCTACTCATGAATGTTTTTAAACAGAGGTCCATTTACAATTTAAACAAGGAAGATTCAGAATTACTTTTTTGCATGTTTTGTTCCCCAACATATTGTCAGCAATTTTGCTCAGATCGGCCATATAACAGCTAATGACTGTGCATTCTAAAGATAAACGTCAGGATACGCTTGCACTTGATGTTTATCTTGATAAACTAAGGGCAAACTGACAATATGTTGCGGGCAAAACATGCCAAAAATTAATTCAGAACTGTCCCCATTTAAATTGTAAATATAAAAGTAGCATTTGGGTAGGACTTCCTTTGGCACTGTCACTAACCCTAACTATTATTATTATAAGTATTTATTATGTTCTTTATATGTGACAGTACCAAAGGAGTCCTTCTAGCTCTGTTAAAGGTCTACATTTATCAAAAACGTAATTCACTATTGTTTGGCATCTACGTATACTTTTTACAATATATATGAAGTATCAATAAAATAAATGTAAAAAAATGTACCCATTTTTAATATATTTGCAATAAAGTCACGCTTTTCCCCATTGCTTGCCAAAAAGTGATGACCGGCATATCATGAACGTGTGATTCGCAGCCTTCCGGTCATTTTACATGGAAGTAGAACACGTGAAAATGTTATTCTATTGCATTGAATTGTATGTTTGGAATATTATTTTCAAGATATCTTTCAAATGTGAAACATGGTAAACCATTGTTCGGTGTATGGATGTACAAAAGCTGCAGTTAAAGGCAAAAGAAATTTGTACATTTTTTCCGAAAGACAAACCGACATTGTTTGCACTGAAGCAGTTCTTAAACCGAACACATGAGTATTGGAAAGGACCGTCAAGATGGAATTCGATTTTGCAGTGACCACTTCACACCTAGGGATAAGACAATTATCTAAGATGGTCGATGGGAATGGCACCAAAACTTTTGTTAAAGAACTTGTCTGTTCCAAGCCTGCATCCCCCCTGTTCAGCCTATTTGCAGCCCGGAGACAAAAACAAAGCCCAAATCTTAGTGCCGAGGTGTACATTATTCATATATGGCACAAAGATACATCTCAACACGATGCATTTATATATGTTAAAAAAATAAATGTAGGAAAAAAAAAATTGGAAATTGTTTTTGCATTTTTCATGTTCGGGCTGTACATAATGATATCCCGAACATCGCCCGAAGACAAAAACAGATAGGCCTACTGAATGTTAATGCGATTTTTTTCTAAAAAATATTTTTCCTATATTTATTGTTTTAACATATATACAGCCAGACTTCGTTACGACCGTCGTTACTGCGACATTTACACCATCCGACCACAAATTGTCGGGAACAAACGTACATCATTGTTATTCTGTTCATTACAACGGAATTCACACATTCCGACACCGTTAGGAACAGACGTGTATCCGACGTCTGAAAACACCTCTTTACAACGACATTACATAATCACAGATACCACATAATCACAGATACCGTAGCAGTACACACACAACCACTTAAGATTCTTTGATCTCGTAGTGAGCCGACTGTGTCACATGCTGTCCGAGCTACCGATGTCTGCGAAATCTGTAGACATGTATTGCTTTTGCAAATAAGCATTTAGTTAACCAATTAAAGGATTAACTTCGAACAATAAAATCTTCTATTTTCATATTTTGTAAATGAAGCAGATACCAATCGTAGATGTCTGTAACCAAGTAATGATTAGACTGACGATGAATGCGCCTTGTTTAATATATTTAATGGTGTTTTTTAAAACATATTTAATGTATGTACGTGTATTTATTGTTTTGAATAATAATTGCAATACATTAATTATTTAAATGCTATCATCGTCGGTGTACTACGGTTCAAACTGATAGGGAAGTACCCCATACGGATTTTCTCCTTCTTCCTCTCCAATTGAGGTAGCATTAGAATAAATAGACAAAGAAAGAAAGAAGTGTTTTATTTAACGACGCACTCAACACATTTTATTTACGGTTATATGGCGTCAGACATATGGTTCAGGACCACACAGATTTTGAGAGGAAACCCGCTGTCGCCACCACATGGGCTACTCTTCCGATTAGCAGCAAACTCTTTCACATGTCTGCGCGAAACCTGGCCTCAGACCACAATTAATTTCGCTATATGTTTCTATATAGCCTTAGTGGCTATAACATTTTTATTAATATCAGCAGGCCCGTGAAGTTTTGTATGTACCTTTGCCTGCATGGGGGACACATACCCTGAAAAGGACAACCCCTGTTGTCCAGCTCTTTCTCCCAGCATATTGGTTTAAACAGACACACCCTCTAAACCAGGCCGGAGTACACCCATTTTACACAAAAAGCACTACTTTTGCATGGGCCGGAATTACCACAAACAAGTCTTCAATGTCAACAAGTTACACATGTTTACAAACTACATGCTATCCCCTATCACTTCAGTCAAACAGTTGCCACTTCATAGCTGTCTGCCATGAAATAATCACAGTCAAACAGCAGACTACTTGCGCGGTGAAACTTCCGGATTTTGGACAACCAAATGGGAAGATAACTGTAATCTGAGGCCACCTGCAAACGCGAACCTTGCAGCCATTTAAATTTTACATCTTCCATCTTGAAAAGTAAACAAAAGATGGGACCGCGTTACACAAAAATCTACGGGCAAAACACCGTTTTATATACGCCATTTCACCAGAGTTTAAACGTTCAATACATCTAGATTATTGAAATACGTATAAGCAAACATTAACAGGACTTAAGTCGGTCAAAAATGAATACCATTTCTTGAAAGTGTTTGTGTCGAGTACAGCCTCCATTGTATTATTCTTCGTTATCTGTTTTCCGTCCTTTGGTGCTGCGCACTCAAGTTAACAACCTTTTTCAAGCGACTGCCAGTCAAAAGGAAGAAGGAAATGTTTTATTTAACGACGCACTCAACACATTTTATTTACAGTTATATGGCGTCGGACATATGGTTAAGGACCAACACATATTGAGAGAGGAAACCCGCTGTCGGCACTTCATGGGCTACTCTTTTCGATTAGCAGCAAGGGATCTTTTATATGCACCATCCCACAGACAGGATAACACATACCACGGCCTTTGGTATACCAGGGCCTTTGGTATACCAGTCGTGGTGCACTGGCTGGAGCGAGAAATGCCAATCAAAAGGAGTTGACTATGTGCAGCTGCATCCATTTCTTTTCTCAAATTCTATTCCATGTGCCACATTTAGCCAACCGAATCTATTTAATTAAGGGCGGGACATAGCCCAGTGGTAAAGCGCTCGCTTGATGCGCGGTCGGTTTAGGATCGATCCCCGTCGGTGGCCCCATTGGGCTATTTTTCGTAAGATAAAATGACATTTTCAAGATTCTTCAGTTGTCTCTAAGAATTCAGTTTAACTACTGAAATATACCACTCTTCTATATATCAGAACCTCTTAATCTTCTTAGTAGTACTCCGTGCACATTCAGGTCCGTAGCCAACATTTCGAGTGGGAGGGCTCGACTAGGTATTTGCTGGGACCTTTTGTATATGAAGTTACCCGAGGGCGTAAAGCCCCGGAATTTTGTAGGGGGGGGGGGGGGGTCCATGCAGATGCATGCTCCCCCGGAAATTCTGAAATCTCTAAAAGCCTAAAACGCGTTTTCCTGGCATCTGAAACTTTTTTTTTTTTTTTTTTTTAAACAAAGATTTTCGACTATTTTGTTGATTAGGCCTATATTATTATTTTACTTTTTAAGATAATGTAATTTGGCACACAACAGGAGTTAAGGGTACTGGCCCGAGGTACATCTATATGTTAAAGATTTTCGCCAATTGTTTATTATAACCTTAGTAACAGGAAACTGAAAAGGTACGTGTACATCAGAACTATGATCAGTTTCTTTAATAATGAACATATTTATAAAACAAGAAACGCGTTACTTTCTTAAAATTTGTACCATCACGAATCACCGGCAACACAGGCAGCCCCTGTTAAGAGTAAAGGTGTAGTCCTCAAACGTTTTCAGCAAAATGTATTGCTTAAGGTATTGCATCCCATTTAATTTTTGTCACCGATGCGTCATATATCACCTACATAAAGCAACTACATATTGGCCGTAAAACGTTTCGAAATACTTGGAAATAACCGGCATGATCCAATGAGGAGTACAGAGAGGACATTACTCTGATAGATTTTGAGTTTTCTTCTTCGGGAGTACACTGTCGATCTCCATTACTATTGTAGCTTTGGAAAGGCTGACCTGGCCTTTCCTAATCGTGTTTTGATATCTTGTCCTGTACCTCCTTCTAGACTGATGATACTGCCAAGATAAATGAACTTGTTCACATATTCGAGTCGGTGGTTGTTGATCTCGATTTGTTGTTGTGTCAGGTCGCTGTTTGTTGTTTGTTTTCCTCTATACCGGTTCTCGTGTGTGAGATGTTATGGCAAGATCATCTGCATAAATGAGGTCTTCGATCGAAGAGCAAAGAGTCCACCTGATCCCATTGTTTTGTTGGTTGATCATGGTTTTTGTAGTCCAGTCGATGGCTAGTGTGAAGAGAAATGATGACATGACACATCCTTGTCTGACGCCGGATTTCACGTTGAACGTGGTTGTTGAATTTCCAACACTGCAGGAAACGTTTTTCATATTTTATAAACGCACGCGCGTCTGAGAAGTAGCTGTTATTGATTAAGTTCTAGTCTATTTTTTTAAAGGATATTTTCCAGATTTAACATTCACAGACTCTTGTTTCACTCTGTGGTAACCAGGGCCGTAGCTAGGATTTTTTATTTGGGGGGGGGGGGGGGCAACTGAGTAGTTAATAGTCTAAAACTCCTTAAAGAGTTCAGAAGAGAATTTTCTTTAAGTTTCTATAATGCTTTCCGGATTTTTCGAGGGGGGGGGATAGCCCCCCCCTTGCCCCCCCCCCCGCTAGCTACGGCCCTGGTAACTTTATCCAAGTGTGTTACAGGTTTGTAGATTAACTAAGCTTAGTGTCCATTTTTACGAGTTGAAACTAGGGTCTGCACCTTTAAATAAAAATACATTAAACAAATACATTATTGATAAACAATTTATGTCATTACAAAGGCAAGGAGGAGGCAGACATAACTCAAGTGAATGATAAACGGTAGGCCTATATATTATGTTGGTAACTAACTTGAACATGTTACAAAAGCGCCCAAATTCCTTCATTAAAAAAAAGAAAAAAAAGAAATGTTTTATTTAACGACGCACTCAAAACATTTTATTTACGGTTATATGGCGTCAAATATATGGTCAAGGACCACACAGATTTTGAGAGGAAACCCGCTGTCGCCACTTCATGGGCTACTCCTTCCGATTAGCAGCAAGGGATCTTTTATTTGCGCTTCCCACAGGCAGGATAGCACAAACCATGGCCTTTGTTGAACCAGTTATGGATCACTGGTCGGTGCAAGTGGTTTACACCTACCCATTGAGCCTTGCGGAGCACTCACTCAGGGTTTGGAGTCGGTATCTGGATTAAAAATCCCATGCCTCGACTGGGATCCGAACCCAGTACCCACCAGCCTGTTGACCGATGGCCTAACCACAACGCCACCGAGGCCGGTCCTTCATTAAAACTGCGCAACCTTTCTTTGTGGCTTAATCCTACGGGACTTTCAAAATTCCATAGCACCAAAACTACCCCCGCCCGCATACTGACATCTATCGGGCTGCTGGTGCTCTCTTGCACCTGCCAGTGCGGGCGGTCCCCTCTCCCACCCACCCCAACCCCTTTCCTGTCTTGGACAGACGAGCCGGCCAAGGCCGGCACCTGAGTCCACGACAGGCGTGCGCTACAAAAGCTTGCTCTGAATGTGCATGTAAAAGATTGATTTATTAATCATCGCTATTGGATGTCAAACATTTGGTAATTTTGATATATAATAAAAATTATAGTCTTAGAGAGAAAACCCACTACATTTTTCCATTAGTAGCAAGGGATATATGTGGGATGGTGCATATAAAATATCCCTTGCAACTATTTCGAAAAATGTAGCCGGTTTCAAGTCTAAGACTATACGTAAAAATAACCAAATAACTGACATCCAATGGCCGATGATTAATATAATCAATGTGCTCTAGTGGTGTCGTTAAACAAAACAAAGGTTAACTTTTTAATAATATATAATGTTGCAAACGGTAAGCAAAGACTGAGTCCCTATATTAAAAGTCGATTGCTACAGTACACCGCTGTAGTACACGGGCCTATTTCACGAAACATCGTAAGTTTACGTCTGCTACTAGCAGTTATACTGGTCGTGCGTTTAAACATGTTTGGCGTCTATTTCACGCAGAAATCTGCATCATTACGGAAGCTGGAGTATTTTAAAGACAAAAGAAAATTAAATATCTGTTCTTCTAACTATATTTGTTGAACTATAATAGTAATAAGAATTGTGGTTTAGTCATAGATTTACGTTTACGTACAAAACTAGGCTTACGATGTTTTGTGAAATTGGGCCACGTACTCTAAAGAATCGTGGAAAACATATATTACCTATTTTTCACCGATGTCCATTATTTTCAAATACACCATATAATAATATAAAGCTACAAAACAAAAATATGGCATCTGTCGTTCCATTCAATGAGTTAAGTTAGTAGACTATTTTGGTATAACTGTAGTTTCTAATGTACTAGTAAACTGGTAAAATTATAAATTTATACATGTATATGCGTGTCCCTCATGAAACAAAATTCATTACTATCATCATTATTAGTATATTGATCATCACCACTATCCACCACCACCACCACCACCACCATCATCATCATCATTACCACCAACATCATCGTCATCATCATCATCATCATCAGCACCACCACTACCACCACCACCACCACGTCCACCACCATCAGCATCACAATACCATCATCATCATCATCATCACCGCCATCATCATCATCATCATCATCACCGCCTTCATCATCATCATCATCATCATCATCACCACCACCACCACCACCACCTCCACCAACACCACTATCTTCATCACCATTATCATCATCATCATCACCGCCATCATCGTCACCACCACCACTACCACCATCATCACCGCCATAATCATCATCAACTCCATAATCATCATCATCACCACCGCCATCACCACCGCCATCATCATCATCATCACCACCACCACCATCACCACTATCATCATGATTATCACCACCACCACCACAACGACCACCACCATCGTCCAATACCATCATTACCACGACCATCATCAATTCGTCATCATCATCATCATCATCATCATCAGTATTATTACTAGTCCTTGCTCATTATGTCACATCAGTTTTGTTTTCAGTCTCAAGGTTTCAAAAAGTAGGCCTATCGCCCCCCTCCCTTCCAGTCACATCTTGTATGGTATGGTATGGTATGGTATGGTATGGTATGGTATGGTATGGGGATTAACGTGCACATTCAAAGCAAACTGTTTTAGCGCACGCGTGTCATGGGCACAGGTGCCGGCCTCGACCGGTTCCTCCGCCCAGGACAAGACAGGGTCAGGGTGAGTGGGAGAAGGGACCGCCTGCACTGGCAGGTACAAGAGAGCACCAGCAGCCTGACCGGGGCTGGTTTTGGTGCTTTGGAATTTGGAATGTCCTGTAGGATTAATGCCAAAGGGAAAAGCTGCGCAATTTGAATGAAGAAAATTTGGTGCATTTTTGATGGGTCCGCAGAATTGTAAAGGGGGATCTATATATGTTTTGGAACTTAGTTTGCCGAGAGTAACTCGTTACTAGGACCTAGCTGGTGTTGATATGTCTCCCTGGGTTGCCCATAGCGGGCCTTATACGGGCCTGATCTATTCAGATGATATCACATATTTGTTTCCCTCCGCCTTATATAATCATGACATACAGTGAGGGTTTGTTTAAGTTCCTTCCGCAATATTTAAACCCTGGCTACTCCAATTCATTACTAACGTCTTGAGAGTCTTGAGATGGCTCGTGTAAGCTAAGAAACAACGACTTATACTGAAATCTCATACTTTTGGTACCAAGAAACACATGTATGTGTTTATTTTTAAATTTACATTCAGTTATTATGTTATGCAATGGAACTTGATATTCTGTATGTATATCGGAAATTTGTAGACCTTTATTTTTTAATGTTTCTTTATATTTTATTTCTTTTTATTTTGTATTAAATTAGAAAACAAAATTTGAGACTTTTCTTTTTCTTTTTTAAAACACAAAAAAACAGAGAGGATTAACACAAATGTGTTCTAGACTTCTAGTCTCAAAAGGATTTCATCGATTATATCTTTAACATTTCTTATTTAATTGAATATCATCTAATCATATACATAAGGTCGCCAGACTAGCAATTGTCACTAATTGTGCTCTTGTTTCTTTTTCCTCTCTGTAATTATCCCGCATTAGATATAATTACCTTTTAAAGGTGGTGCAAGAAACGGAAGTAGTGTCAGGAAATATTAGTAAAACATGCTCAAACAGTATTCTTACTCTTTCATTGGCTACCAGCAGACGATACTAGTTTCCTGAAGCCGACCGTTGAGTCATCCAACGCTTTGTTCATGCTCACTGTAGTGTATCGTGCAGGAAACATTTTAACAACCCGCCCGAAACGTTCCATTAGGCCGATATCTTTGCCGTCTGTTAAAATCAATTTAAATTTTAGTCAGCAGAAATGTCCTTTCATGATTTGATCACAGAACATCCATCTCCGTTCTTAGTGCCGGTTGTTTTCGGCCGCCGATACTCATTGCGAACTCACAAATTACGATTCAATTACGAGATAAGGCCAGTAGAAACATAATTCATTTTAAGTGGACACGCTTATTGGGTGACAAGACAGGCATTCAAGTGATTTTGTTTTACAAGTAAAACTAATTTGTGTTCCGTTAGAACAATACCCCCCCCCCCCCCCCCCCCAAAAAAAAAAAAAAAAAAAAAATAATAATAGAAAAAAAAAATCATATACGGTGTAAATAAAATCAAAATTGTGTGAGTCAAAATGTAATGCATTTTCCCATCATAGTCATCAAAACGTCAAAGTAGAGTATGACCGATTCATCATTTTTGGAATGTTTACGAAAATCCTAAAAAAAGAAAAGGTTTGGCAATAACAAGTGATTTTCTTTTACAAGTAAACCTAATTTGTATTCTGTTAGAACAACAACAACAAAAAACCATATCCGGTGTATATAGCATCGAAATTGTACGAGTCGAAATGTAGTGCTTTTTTTTTTTAGCGAAGTGATAAAAATGTCAAAATTGAGTAAAACTGATAAATCATTTTCGGAATGTTTACAACGAAACACACGAGAACAAGTTTGGCGACATAAAGTATTTTTGTTCTAAATTCGTCTGCCAAACATGAATTTGTGTTTTATTTTTAAGCTCGTCCCAAGGATTGATTTTCTTGAGACTCGTGTCAGAATAATAGACTCCATCATATGCGGTCATGTGAAATAGAAAAAGTACACACGAAGTGGTGGAAATTTCGACCTGGAACGAGGCTTGCCGAGCCCCAGGGTCGAAATTTCCACCACCGAAGTGTACTTTTTCTATCCCACATGATCGCATATGATGGAGTCTTTTTCTGTCAACCATTCGTTAAATAAACAATTATTGATGGCTGAAAAAGTAACTTCTTTATTTAACCATTTTATCATAAATAAACTTAGCTCGAGCCACCTCCAGCCCAACCCCTTATTGATATTGATATGTGGGGTAAGGCTAGAGGAACGTCTATGTAATGTTTGGCAATTTTACCAGCCTCGGTGGCATCGTGGTTAGGCCATCTGTTTACAGGCTGGTAGGTACTGGGTTCGGATCCCAGTTGAGGCATGGGCTTTTTAATCCAGATACCGACTCCAAACCCTGAGTGAGTGCTCCGCAAGGCTCAATGGGTAGGTGTAAACCACTTGCACCGACCAGTGATCCATAACTGGTTCAATAAAGGCCATGGTTTGTGCTATCCTGCCTGTGGGACGCGCAAATAAAAGATCCCTTGCTGCCTGTCGTAAAGGAGTAGCCTATGTGGCGACAGCGGGTTTCCACTAAAAAACCCAGTGTTAGAATGACCATATGTTTGACGTCCAATAGCCGATGATACGATAAAAAATTAATGTGCTCTAGTGGCATCGTTAAATAAAACAAACTTTACTTTTTGTTTGGCAATTTTCGACAACCAAATGATTGCAAACTACGGTCTAAAATACACCTTTTTTCCACTATATTTGATGCCACGGAGCTTTAGTTTGATTATGTCATAACATTAAACTTACATGATGTTAACCAGTACCAACGCTACACGAAGAAACCCGACGCTCCTATGCGAAACGAACCTGGGCAGTTGTTTTGAATGAGTTAGACGTTGTCAGCTGACTATTTTTTCGTTTTTGTCAGCCAACATGGACGCCATTTTGGATTTATCAGGATGGTTTTAGGATATCGGTTTCAAACACATACAACAGTATAGTTAGTACTAAACCAAATAACTTCCGGCTGGGTCAAAGTTCGAGGTGCACCGAACTTTTGATAGAGAAGTGAACACCACAAGTCCTGTGATTGGTTATAAATGTGAGTGTGTTGGTTGTAAAACATAATAGTTTCATCCGGGTAAAAAAAATATGCAATTTTATTTCATCTAGTACCAATGTGTCATGTAGCCGTGTGCTTGAAACATGTATGGGGTACCTGTAAAAAAAAGTAGTCGAATTTTGTGCGGAACTAGGGTAGTCATAGACGTTACCCGTTATCTCAGAAAGGAGCAGCTTGACCCCCAATTTTTTCTGATTCACTTTAAATGTGAGGGGTGGTAGTATTTATATCCGTGGCATTTATGTCGATTGATACGCTGCAGGTAGGGTATTCACTTGTTGCCAAATTTCAGTCACAGAAAGACCAGAAGTGACTAAAATTTAGCACTTTATGATGCATGAAAAGGTTGAAGACAATTTTACAGTCAAATAGTATCATCATCAGGATTCGAAACCTAAACATTTATATCAAATTGTTAGGATCTGTAATAGAGATAAATAACTTTTTTTTTACAAGCATACCAGAATGGATGTCATCTCGTAATTCATCCGAACATCATATCACATGAAACTGCCTGATGTACTTTAATAAAGGGTAATCAGTTTTGTAATTGTTTGCCAATGTTCATCACCATAGGAAGACCAGAATTGACGAAAAAATTAAATGTGTTATAATTGGTGCATAACAATGTGAGAGCTTATCGTCATCATAAGGATTTCAACCCATGTCACTACAGATTTAATTACACTGAAAATTAAGACAAAATTGTTTTAATCTGTAATAGAGATAAATAACATTGTATTATGAGCAGTTTAATAAAAATGATGATTTAGAATGACTTGAGCTAACCAGTAAACAATATTTTCGTTTTTCTGCCAAAAATGGATGCCATCTTGGATTTGATCATCATTGCATCATCACATGAATTTTGTCTATAGATAACAGTAAAGGGTATATACGTTTTGTCACGGGGATTCTATAATACCCGTAACTGAATAAAACACGATTGTCCAAATATCTCTCCTAACTGTATATCTCTATTAGATCTCTCTGTAACAGGCAGTATATACCCGCTTTGGCTCGTCTCTAGGTATGATCAGATATACGATCTTATATAAAGTATATATTATTATAGCACGTTTAGTTCACTAGAAAACACAACAAAACACAATACACTTTGGAATCTGTATTAACCTACGCTGACAAATGTACTGCCGCAGTAGTTAATTAATAACAACAATAATAACAACCCAGAACTGATCACTTAATTAGTTAATCTCTAGGTGTCTAGTTTACACAATATGCTAATCACTTCACCGTAACACAACACCCACACGTGTGATAATTGAGAAACGCTTCCAGGGGAACTTAATTAATAAAGGAATTACAGCTCTATTCCTAACTGGTTAATTTTTAATTAACCCTAACTACTTATTCAATAACCTTGTAATACAGAATTAATACTGGTACTTATCACAATAAAGACAATAACCTACAGTTTACCTAGGTCCTCTAGGATGACTGTCTAAGCTTTATATTACCAAATACTCGTATACATATAGAACAGTAAGACTACGATTTACTTCGTCAGATGACCGAAGACACTGTCTAAAGAATATTGGTATAATACAGTATTAAAATATTTAAAGTCACATCAATCACATCAAGGTTATACAACAGAGCAGAAATAAAATATTTACCAAAGTCCAAACGGACAACGTTCCCGGGAAACCTTCCTTTTTGGTTCTCACAGATATCTCTAAACCCTAGCTATTTATTATAAAATCAGAAAATCGCCTGGGGGTACAAGGCGGTACCTCACGTATCATCTGATATTCCACCTCTCCCAGAGTCGGTATATTTTCTCTGATCGTCAGACTGGCTGTCGCCATTCCGCGAGCAATCCCCTGGCCATAAACAGCACTACCGGAGATATTACGTAACCACTAGCCACATGGCCTCCACACATGCTCTGGGTGTGTATTAGACGAACCGATCGAGGACCGTCGCGCAGAAGTATTACGTAACAAGTTGCCCACCTGACTAAGTGCAATTTGGAACTGCACACGGCCTTCTAAAACAATTAATATCGCCACAGGCGAAAACAAAAATTAAGAGCATGTACCGTCACACTTTTATAACTTCTTGCAAATTGTCTTTATCATAGAAAGAATACAAGTGACCAAAAACTTAAATTCGTTATCCCTACACCTTATATCAGTGAGTTTTGATTAAGTCTGGCAGCTCTGATTTCAAAGGAAATAACCATTACGTTTGATGCAACAGTTATTCTTCGAGCAAATGTTCGTTCAATGCTACCATGTGACTACGAGGAATCAGACACCACACTTAAATCACGTGCAGCGCGTTATTATGAACGGCTGTACCAACTCTCTTGTGCAAACTGTTGACAAAAATGTATATATCGTCCCAAATTGGTAAGTTCCATCATTTGTTTACCTTGGGTAAAACAAATGTGAGAATATGGGTTGCCTGTGGTACAGGTAAATACTTTAGATACCATCACATGAATGGTATATATGACGTCATGATTAAAGAAAAATACCTGTCCTTGATTCTTTTCCACAGCTTAGCAGGATGTAATATATGTACTACCTCTGCTTATTGTTTTAAAACTGGCAAGGGGACCACACGGGGTGCATGGAACTGTTACCCCGATAAGACCAGTGGCTTTACCTAACACCCGCGTCTTTATCAAATCTAGGATTCCCTATTACAGCACCTAGCACCTATCAAGCTGGAATAGGGTTCACCAGTGAACTGAATGAATAAATTGCATCTACTCCAGAGGTGTGGGATGGTGTCTTGATAAAGCCAGTCTTGAGTTCCTATATGCAGTACCAAACCTATTACCCTCAAAGACTGCGGTGTTGTTGCAATCTTGAGTCTTAAGTGGATGTGGCACTAGATGTGTATGCCTAAAATAAGCCCGACAGGAGGTGCACTAAACTACATGTATGTATTTGTTATTGTGAGAAGTAAAACGTTCATTAGAAACGTCGTGCATCTTCACTAGTCTATGGAATCAGTAAAGCATTTTGCGTGATATAAGCACCTACATATTGCAATTGTTAATAGGGTTGATCTATGCAGTGACTATATTCTATTCTTTATTTCCAAAGAATTTTTTTATAAATAAATTGATTGTCTTGCACTCTGTACTTAAAGAACAGAATGATACCAAATAAAAAAACTGGCATGACTCGCAATAAACATTGCAGCTTTACAGATATCAGTGCTATTTGTGTAATACTCAGTGCATATTTTCTATGTGCATCACACAAATGATTTATCATAGTTGTCAGCTCATCCTGAAGATGATGTTGATCTTCCAACCACTTCAAAATGTGTGTACGGTAATATAGATTTGTACAAGGGATCGTGCGTAATCGTAGTATGTTCGTAGACGCATTCGGGATATTCGTGGTTAAACGTGGGGTATTCGTACGACTCTATGGCTCTCGCTCTGCCTCTGGTTCTCCACGGGTACGCTGGCTCTTCCCTCGTCCCTTGCGATCGGTTGCTGACTTCTTGAAGAGCGGCATGGTGATGTTCACTGCTTGCAGGCAGAACGTCTCGAATGAAATCTGGCCTGTTCGGCAGCTTTCATATAGGCGTCTTGCGACAGTCGTACTGGTTCTTGAGGCAGTCGTACTGATTCGTGTAACAGTCGTGCGGATTCGTAGGCGTTTCGTAGTAATTCTTGACGCGTTTCGCATTAATCGTCATGATTCGTAGCGTATTCGGGAAGGCATCCTAGGGGACACGTAGTAGGTCGTCCCGATTCGTAATGAATCGGGTTCAAGGTGGTAGTGGTATCGTATTAGTTTTTGCAGCAATCGTACGCAGCTCGGGAAAGAAGCCGAATCATATACAAAAAAAAATCGAAAATTCTTGAGCAATCGGAGCTTCATTGGATCGTGTATATTCCTGGACATTCAGGCTTTAACTGTTAAAATGTAAAAGTGCTTTGTAATCTTGGAAAATATTTGGTCAAAGCCTTTAAGTACAGAAATTTTGTAACTGGATAATTTATTAATATATCACGCTTCAATTGTCTATTTATATTCTTCACTAGCCATACTTCTGTCACGATTGATTGCTCATGTAGTATACATGTATATTGTTTGTACCCGTGTATAGGATCGAACCTCCTTGTCGGACTTATTGCTCCTTCCCCCGCCGTCTTAACCAATACCCCCGACTGGTATATGAAAGTCGTGACATATTGTGCTGGCCTGCCTTTGGGACTACATAGTATATAGAGATCCCTTGCTGCTGATGAGAAAATATAGTGGATTCAACCTGCAATAATGAAGAAAGGAAATGTTTAATTTAACGACGCACTCAACACATTTTATTTACGGTTATATGGCGTCAGACATGTGGTTAAGGACCACTTAGATATTGAGAGAGAAAACCCGCTGTCGCCACTTCATGGGCTACTCTTTTTGATTAGCAGCAAGGGATCTTTTATATGCACCATCCAACACACAGGATAACACATACCACGGCCTTTGATATACCAGTCGTGGTGCACTGGCTGGAACGATAAATGGCCCAATGGGTCCACCGACGGGGATCGATCCCAGACCGACCGCGAATGAAGCGAGCGCTGTACCACTGGGCTACGTCCCGCCTCCCCTCCCCTCCCCTCCTAGATATGTTTTCCTTCCAACACTGCGGAAACACGGCTTTGGTCTATTGATTTTGTAATCAAATTAATTATACATAATATAATGATTATTACGCGTGTATGATGCTTTGGAAATTTCCTGTTATTACGGAGAAGAAAAAAAACTTGCCCTGTAGACCAGAACCCGTCACTGCTAGTTATCTCGCTTTGACATCATCTGATGGAAAAGCCTTCTGTTTTTTTTTTGGTTAGATAATTGTGCCAAGATTGACAGTAAATATCAGTGGTGATACGCGCTAAATAACCCCTTGTCTGCGTCTACGGGAAAATGGAATAGACTCATTTAGCTTTCTAATTGTCTCAGTAATGACCAGGAGATGTCCGTTTGCTTACCTAATTGAATGAATGAATGAATGAATGAATGAACGAATGGATGGATGGATGGATGGATGGGTAGATGGATGAATGGATAGATGAATGGATGGATGGGTGGCTGACTGGCTGGATGGATGGACGAACGAACGAACGAACAAATGAATGAATGAATGGATGGATGGATGGATGGATGGATGGATGGATGGATGGATGGATGGATGGATGGATGGATGGATGGATGGATGAATGGATGGATGGATGGCTGGAACAAACGAACGAACGAAAAAATGAATGAATGAATGGATGGATGGATGGACGAACAAACGAACGAACGAATGAATGAACGAATGAATGAAAACATGAATGAATGAATGGATGGATGGACGAACGAACGAACGAATGACCGAATGAATGAATAAATGGATGGATGAATGAACAAATAAATGAAAGAATGAATGAATGGATGGATGAATGCATGAGTGAATGAATGGATGGATGGATGAATGAATGAATAAACGAATGATTGAAATAATGAACGCATGGATGGAAAGTTTAATACCACCCCAGAACATTTTTTAATCATTACAAATATTGTAATAATGACAGTGGATTAGTTTCTGAAGAAAGATGCCTATTTATTAACCTAGCCCGAGTACTAAGTTGGCAAAGATTTTCGCTCTAATACCATAACAATCCTATATTTGACGTCAAATACCTTTACATCGATCATTTTCGAGTTGATTGATTAAAAGAAATTCAGATATTAATCACTAATACACACACTACAGAAAGAAACCCGACAGCACCCACATTCAGCTACGCTTCGGCAAACTCCGGACAGCAGAATTCTAAGTTCGCCGACCTATATCGTGACGATGCGTCACATGATCGCCCACTCAGCCATTCCGTCTTCCAGGGGCCGTCTCAAAACGACAAGTGCCTGACAATCACCAAAAAAAGTTTGTTTTGTGTAACGACACCACTACAGCACAATAATTCATTAATCATCGGCTATTGGATGTCAAATATTTAGTAATTTTATCACTGTGTTAGAGAGGAAACCATTAGCCAACTCTTCCATTTGTAACGTCGCTTGGTAAGAGACGGCCCCTGTAACTGCTGCACAAGGCGGAATCGCCCAGTGGGCGATCACGTGATCTACGTCACGAAATAGGTCACCGAGCTTTGTAATTCTTGCGACGGAATGTCACGAAGCGTAGCTGAATGTGGGTGCTGTCGGATTTCTTTCTGTAGTATGTGTATTAGTGATTAATATGTGGATTTTTTTTAAATCAGTTAACTCGAAAATGATCGATGTAAAGGTATCTCACGTCAAACATAGGATTGTTGTGGTATTAGAGCGGAAATCTTTGCCAACTTTTTGGTTGTCAGGAATTGCCAAACAAATACATAGCTTGGTCTCTGACTGTAATGAGAGCGTATTTATGTCCAAATGTCCATCTAGCTCTCTTACAGTCAGAGTACTCGGGCTATTATTAACCTAACTGAATGAGTGAGTGAGTGAATGAAAGAATAAATAAAAGGACGAATAACTGAATCAATGTAAGACGAGTATATGGAAGTTAATGTTGTCCCAGAACAGTTTAATAATTACAAATATTGTAATAAATACTCATGGGCGTACATAGGATTTTGAAAAGGGGGTTCCAATACATAGGATTTTGAAAAGGGGGGTTCCAAAATAGATTGCAGAGATATTGGGCATATATTTCTATGTTGAGTAAATATAATAATGTCAGATATCAATGACAGATATATTAAATTATAAAAAAGCGATTTCGGGGGGGGGGGGGGGGGGGGGTCGGTCGAACCCATCGAACCCCCCCCCCTATGTACGCCCATGATACTTTAGAAAAGAAACTTGCTACAGCAATTACAGAACATACCACAACTAATGAATGAACCAGAGAACGAACAAACGAACGAACTAACGAATGGATGAATAAATGAATGAATGAAAATTTAGCAAAACAATAATATGAGCTTTTCTGACGGTGTGCCATTCTATCCACTAAACTGAATATATCTTCAGAGCAAAGTGAAATTTTTACTTCTGTTAATTACTAAAACTCTACCTGCAAGTTGGATACGTACGGAAGAACAGCTAATTGTCTCGGACACACAGCCTACATAATTAGTTATGGTTCGGTGCACACCTGCACGCCAGACACCAGTACGATTCGCTTTTCCAAATGATATTTGGTGAGTGGATGTAATGCAATATCTGGCATATTCCTTTTATCATAATATATTTTTGTAGTTCTCAGAAACAACTGCAAACTACAGTATTAACATATCTATTCATATCATCTGTGTACCTTTTAAATTAAAGGTATTCATGCTGGTGTTGACATGACACGTAACTAACAAAGTTTGTTTTGTTTCACGACACCACTAGAGCACACTGATTAATTAATCATCGGCTATTGGATATCAAACATTTGGTAATTCTGACTCTTAGTCAACAGAAGAAACTCGCTACATTTTTTTTTAAATGCAGCAAGGGGTCTTTTATATGCACCATCCCACAGACAGGATAGCACATACCACGGCCTTTAATATTCCAGTCGTGGTGCACTGGCTGGAACGAGAAATAGCCCAATGGGCCCGCTGACGGGGATCGATCCCAAACGTACCGCGCATCAAGCGAGCGCTTTACCACTGGGCTACGTCCCGCCTCGGTAACTAACAAAGACGCAGATTCGGTGGGTGGGTTTTGGGAGTGTGCACCCCTCCCAGAACTTCGAAATACTCTGAAAATCATGTGCACTTTGGACTTCTATAGGTACTCGTTTTTAAAGCTGCACCCCTCCCTAGAGAAAACCTGCATCCATCTCTGCATTATCAGACTTTGTATCTATGCATTGCAAGAAAAATTAAAACGTTAAAGTTTGATTTGTTTTGCGCACTAGAGCACATTTATTTATTTAGCATCGGCAATTTGATGTCAAACATTTGGTAATTATACCATAGGTAGGAAACCTGTAGTCCGAGTGCTCTGACCGTATGAGAGCAAGATGGACTAGATTTGACAGATTATAATGATAAGGCCAAACAAAATAAAATTCTGGTCTCTGGTTAGCGCGCGCGTCGATTTGCCTCACGCGCCAATATTTTATTTTTATTTCCCGCAGTATTATGTCAATTTTTGCCGGGCTTTTATTTCTTGCTCAGACGTAAAACCGCTTTTGGAGCCAAAATGCCATCGCGCATGAACTAGGATGTGCATTCTGAATTCAATTTAAATATGCCCCTTTTTTTTAGTATAGGCCTACCCACCTTTTCTGTGCAATTTATGCTTTTAAAAAAAGAAGAAAGAAAAAACAGAACCACACCTCTGCATCAATTCTGGAACATTGATCTGACCAGAGACACTCTTTTTTTGGCCTAACTGTCGAAATGTCCGTCTTGCACTCTTAGTAAGCTTACGATCAGAGTACTCTGGTTAGGAAACATGGTAGATTTTTCCATTAATAGCAGAGGATCTTTTATATTCACCTTCCCACAGACAGGATAGCACATACAACTGTGCAAAAATACAAATATCACAGACAGACACTGACTTTTACTCAAAATTTCAATTTGTGCTATAATGGCCATTCTCAAAGAGAATGTTACGCCCCCTGCACCACATTGAGGTTACAGCACGCGCAGGGGCATTGTAAGTAAGACAGAACTTATGAAAGTTATTTATCTCTTAGCCGATTGATGTCTAAATTGCACACAAAAGTAGTATATGTTTGTTATTTCCAAAAACACTTTTACTTTTTTTTTTTTACGTCAAACCAAACTGAAATTATTTACAAAAAACATTTTTATAGAATGATGAGACAGGGACGGACTATAGTTTAACTTCTAGACTGAGCCTATAATTATTATTTTTAAATACGTAATGGAGAGAAATAATTAAAAAAAACCCCACCTATTTTCAAAATTATATATAATGAAATCTCTGATTACCGGTGTTCATGTTCCATCTGTAATGATGGATGCAATAAGATAGAGTAAATAAAAAATGGTCATCATTATGTTGTCAGTCATTACTTGGCAGACGGCTGGACGAGATCACGCGAAATCTCGTGTGATCCAATCAACAATCCAATCAGCCGGCTGTTGGGTGTCATCAGAATGGCAGTTGATTTCAAAATGGTCCATAATTTGCCTACACTTAAGAGAACCCTTCAAATATTTAAGCCGTTGCTTGAAGCCAATGTAAAATGAAAGTTAGTATTGCTTTTTTCATCTCTTGACGATAAAATCGCAAAGCAGGCGCTACAGACAAATAAAAACGGGGTAACAGGATAACAAGTATCTTCTGTACGACAACACAGACGCCGAAATGTCTAGTATCAAGTACTTTCGGCTGTCTTGGTAACAAACATGCAATCAGTTTTTCAGTAGGTAGCATCGTCGTGTTGTATATATTTATTGAAAATAGTTTTCAAGTTGTGAAAATGTTTGGAAAATTAAGGAAACTTCAGTTCGTATGAAGTGGTAAAATGGAACAGAATTAAATATCGTTAAAGAAAAACAAAAATGTAACTGCTCTTCTAGGTTTTGCTTCATGATCGTTATATACAATTGAGTAATGTAGGTTCCTTGACACTAAATCATTTCCATTGGTGATAATGATAATTGGCGCCTAACATTTTGTAACAAAACTGATAATAGCAGAGTATTAATCCAACAAACATATGAAAATAGCTTCACGTTTTAATGCAGGCCCGTACGCATGTCTAGGTCCGTCCGTGGATGTGTAAAAAAAATAAAAATAGTCCAATTTACTTCCCAGAATCCAGGAAAATGCATCTCCTGCATTCTATATTTTTTAAAATTTCTGGGGGGCATGCCCCCCGGACCACTCTAGCAACTCCGGCCCTTTAGGCCGTCGATCACGCACGCACCCGCCCCCCCCCCCCCCCCTATAAATTTCTGCGTACGGGCCAGTAATGTACACGTATATGTATGAACACGAGGGGGCGGGACCGAGCCCAGCGGTAAAGTGCTAAAGACCGCGGTATGCGCTAATAATCGACTTTTGGATGTCAGATATTTGATAATTGTGACATATAGATAAATAGTCTTATTAGAGGGGAAATCCGTTACATGTTTCCATTAGTAGCAAGGGATATTTTATATGCACTATCCCACAGACAGGATAGCACATACCACCATCTTTGATATTCAAGTCGTTTGTGCACTGACACACAACGAGAAATAGCCCAATGGGCTCACCGTCGGGGATCGATCCTAGACCGACCACGCACCATACGAGCGTTTTACCAATGTGTTACGTCCCACCCTAAATATAATGTAGATGCCAAGAAGACGAGGTAGGCGAGAGAACCGGAATCGGTTGCCTGTCACTATCACTATGTGTTTGTTTTGTTTAACGACAACACTAGAGCACATTGATTAATTAATCATCAGCTATTGGATGTCAAACATTTGGTAATTCTAACTCGTCATCAGTGGAAATCCGTTACATTTTTTTTTTTCTAATGCAGCAAGGGATCTTTTATATGCACCTTTCCACAGACAGGATAGCACATACCACGGCCTTTGACCGATTGTGCCGAGAAAAATTCCAATCAGTTGAATGGATCCACCGAAGTGGTTCGATCCTGCGACGCAAGCACCTCATGCGAGCACTCAACCAACTGAGCTAAATCCCGCCCCCAGATAAACCAAAATAGTAGTTTAAAATGTGCTGAATGAAAATGGGACCCGACTTGAGGTTTCGAAAGAGCTGCAAATCTTTCATCTTGATCTGTGGCAGTAATGTATTGTTTTTATTATTAAAAAAAACAAAAAAAACATTTTTATTATTTAGGAAGAAGGTACTGTTCGTCTGGTTAGATACGTCTTTCTGGTTATAAAATAAAGAGTTAGACTGTCCTGGAATCTTCTAGAATCATACAAACATCAGAAGTAATCTTCATGATGTATGACCGTGCAAGGAATCAATCACGTCTGCTTTGCTGCCATATTCGAGCCAAACAGATATCAAAGCTGTGTGGAGTTTGTGTAACATTTACAAGACAACTCTCAATCCTTATCTGATCCAAGAAGCTGGGCTTTAGACATATCAAGCCAAATTAGCCTTTGTAATCATAATTTGCGGCCAGCGAAGTACATTGATAATCGAAGATTCTTTGACGTAGACAAATGTAATACTCGTTTATGGGGCCATTTGGACGAAGCTAATGCCATGTCTTAATAAGAAAAGACCATAGGTCAAATCTTTGTTGTAGACAAGATTTGGAACGTCAGTAGGTCATTTTCTTTGGTAATAGGTTTCCTAGAGACAAACAAAGAGAGGGAGAGCGAAGGTCAGAGGTGGGACAGAGAGAGAGAGAGAGAGAGAGAGAGAGAGAGAGAGAGAGAGAGAGAGAGAGAGAGAGAGAGAGAGAGAGAGAGAGAGAGAGAGAGAGAGAGAGAGAGAGAGGGAGAGAGAGAGGGAGGGAGGGAGGGAGGGAGGGAGGTGCAAAAACCACGCACAGTGAATGGCAGATAGGAATGGAGAAATATAGGCAGAGTGGAGAACGGGGGAGAAAGAAATGAGTGACAGGGAGAGAAATGAGAGAGAGAGAGAGAGAGAGAGAGAGAGAGAGAGAGAGAGAGAGAGAGAGAGAGAGAGAGAGAGAGAGAGAGAGAGAGAGAGAGAGAGAGAGAGAGAGAGAGAGAGAGAGAGAGAGAGAGAGAGACAGAGCTGCATTATACGAGTCTAACTGAAATCGGATCTTACTGTCAGCCCGCTTTGTATTCCATTATTCCATCTGACATGAGCCAACACATCTTCGTGTGACCCTAAATTGCTGACCGAGTTATGTCAGCGGTATTTTGAATAACCGAATGAAAGATCATGGAATAACGTTGGCGGTGCTCAACATAGTAACACGGACAATCAACGGAATCAAATCACGTATCCACAAATCGACACAACGCCCGTAGGCACATACATTTGTCCAAGTTCCAAGTTCTTCATTGTGTTAAGTTTTAAAACTTATCAGCATTATAACAGAGTGCGATCAATGGTGGAGTGTGATTTACAGAATTATATGCAGCCAGTCAGATAAACAGCTATATATAAATATACTGATGGAAAGAAATGATGGAAAGAAATAAGGGAACATATAAACAAAACCTCATCAGGAAGATAACTGGATTCCTTACATTCAATTCACATTACAGTCAGTCAATCCCATATGACATCTTTGTATTGTTATACAGACATTACTATGCAAGTACCATCAATCTGATTAAAATTAGCTCTACTGGTCTCACCAGTAGATCTAACAGCATTGTGTGGACTCCCATGTCCAGATGACATTTCATCTATAAATAACAATTTAAATATCGGCCAATTATACTTCGCCTTTTATAACGTTATTTGGGAGCATACAAATTCTAAAAATATCGGTCGAGACTATTTACGCAATAGTCGAACTTGTTGGTCTATTTCAACATTGAAAAAATAGGGGGAAAAGTGCAGTAATAAACTCTGGATTGTATACTAGTATAAACAGATTTTATGGCTATACCATCATGGGTTTTTTTTCGTCTTGAAACGAATATTATATAAAATTTTATATTGAAATTAGTTTCGTAATTCACCCGAATCATTTCGTATACCCTCGGCATTTTTTTTTTTTTTTTCTCTTTCACAATTCCTTGTGATTTTTGCGTGGTACTGTGGTTTTTTGAAGAGCGCCAGTGGCCCAATACCTCCGTCTTCAGCTCTTTAGGTTTTCTGTCTGGGTTACCTCAACCATAGCTTCTGGATCAAGATCCTACCTGGGAAGCACCGGGTTGGTTTTGATTTTGGAGATTTCCTTCTCCTAGATAGACTGTCTTTCATGACTTACGCCCTCTATCTGGTCGTCTATTTACCCATAGTTGGGGCTGGATTGGTGAGTGCCAGAGCGTGTCCATACGCCGATGGGTCATGCACACTGCACCTCTGGGGCTCCAGCTGCTCCGAGATCCCCTCCAGTTTAGCCTGGGTCCGTGAGGGCCCAGTTACCATGGTGTGCCAAGCTGTGAGAGCAGGGGGCACTGAAGGAGTCTTGTTTGTGTAGAGGCTATGTACCGGAAGGGTGGGACTTACGTGCTTCTGCCCCCTTTTCACCTTGTCAGGCTATCCGGCGGCGGCAGCTGAAAGCGAGAAGGTTATAAGCCCACTACGCTACACTACAGCACTAGACACATCACACAAACCTGTGGTCAGGAAGCCACCACACCACTACCCTCGGCATAAATCCGAATGTTTTCAAATTCTTTTCAAATCACTGGCATGATTTTGCAAATAAGGTTTTGATTGGTCGAACGAAAGGTCAACTGGATATGAGCTCTAACGGGCTGCTGTTAGATCCACATGTAATAGTGAAGCTAATTTTAATTAGACTGCAATACAACGTTTCCAAATTTGTTTCCATCAGTACTTAAGTTATTTAACGAGTTATTTTCATGTAAAATATTTATTAATGTTTACAGACAAAAAAGTATATCAGCAATATAAATAATACAAAAGTAAATTAAATCGTGTAGATACAATTACTTTGTTTGTAATAATAATAATAATAGATCTCTAATTCTGTTCACTTGCAATAAGTATTTGCGAAGGTTATTTTCTTCTTATTGTTTCCAGTCGACAAAAGCTGTATTAGTTTGAAAGTATTGGAGTGTAAAGTATTGGAACTCATCCTCAATATCATTAATATTCAATAGTGTACATATTATTTGCATCCTCTCAGTAGTTTTATACTTACAAGCTTCACACACACACACACGCGCGCGCGCGCACACACACACACACACACACACATACACACACACACACTCTCTCTCTCTCTCTCTCTCTCTCCCCCTGGCTCTGTCTGTCTGTCTGTCTGTCTGTCTGTCTGTCTATCTCTATCTATCTATCTATCTATCTATCTATTTGTCTGGCTGTCTTTCTATTTCTGTCTGTCTGTCGGTTTATCTATATACAGATATACACACACAGGCAAACAGAAAGACACACACACACACACACACACACACACACACACACACACACACACACGAAACGTTTTCACTTTTTCATTTTCATAGCTTCCACGCTGTATTATCAGTCGAATCTATTACATGTGTAATCTTCGATATAGCCGATCCCGTGACGTTTCAATATGTCTGTGAAAATAAAAATAAATATTCATACGACGATAAAATAAACATGCGAACAAAAACACACATTTAAAAATACAATATGGATGGTGTTGTCGTTTTTAATTCCGTTAATGGATTTAGATAGCTTCTAATTTTGCCGATAAGATACTCGTTTCTGAAACTGTTCCGCCACTGCGATGATAAAAAAAAGTCTTAACCGATTGGCTGAATGCAACCGTGTTTCGGTCGATTACTAAGTAAATACTTCGGTTTATTTGCAATTTGGCAGCCTATGATTCCGATGAAGAAAGTGCATTCAATTTAGTCTAACACAAAAACTACAAGTAATAATGTGTAATCAATACCATTCGCTCGGCGGTGCAGAAAATCACATTTGCTTTTTCTGAAAGGATGAGAGAGTTTGTATGTAAACACAATCACGGGCGTCCCGCGTTGGCGGAAACGAACGATAGGTTTTAGTCGTCGTTCGGGGTCGCTTAATGGTTGTCGTAATATTTTGACTCCTGTTTGTCGTAACCGACCGTGGAACCGGTGATTGAATTTATTTCAATGGAACTATATCTCTGTCTGTTTCTTTTTATTAATATTCGCTATATCAGGCAAACGCAAAGCTTATTCATCTTTCATATTTGTTAAGGTGCGTGTTTAGGATGTGATTTGCAATAACGATCTGTATGATACGGAAGAGTAGCCTAATCATGAAAGCAAAAAATTCAGATAGTCAGGACGTTACAAACATTGAGGTGTGTGTTCTACTGCCTGCGACTAATCATAAGCCACTTGTTAACTACAAAATGTAAGAGGAAGTAATGTTGTTAGAACGAGCCTGTATCATTCAAAGTCTGACGCCATATAACCGTAAATAAAATGTGTTGAGTGCGTCGTTAAATAAAACATTTCCTTCCTTCCTTCAAGGTGAAATACACCAATAAATTCGGAGTCTGCCGTTTTTCTATTTAAAATATCACATTTCATTTTAAATGGAATAAAATGAAAACATATACATTAAAGGCGCTCTGTCACGGATGGTTGACCTAATTAATGACCTAACAAAGTATTATCTTATAATATATACATTTGATTTGTCGCTAAAAGTACTTTATTTAACCATCTACATAACTACAATAACCCACTAATTACTGATATTTTGTAAAAATAATTGAATTATGTCAACGGTCTATAATTCAGGAAAAAACAACGACTATTTGGAGCGAAGAGGTGTGACGTTTTATTTTTGTAGTCACGTGACGGGCACCCCCCCCCCCCTCCACCCCCCGAATAACTGCAGTGTCAAAACGATTTGCCAAGCACGTGTAACGAGAACGCTTGACGGTCCTTTGCGACGTAGGGTAAATCGAAAGAAAAACAATGAAAATAAGTTATAAAAAGATATATAAATATGTACTGAATGATAATAAGCTTATACATTCATTTATTTTAGCAACAGAAGCATTTTAAACGGCGACGAAATTTATCGTTTGTTGTTCGCAGAAAAAATCTAAACACCTAAACACCACATTCATTTTTTAGTTCGTCAAATTTATTATTATATAAAATATGCCATAACCCCATGGGTAATTACAAATGGCTTGGAATAGGAATTACTACATTTTTTTTAAAGAATACTGTGAACCTGACAGTGTTTATGTACGAAGTGGCTATATATACGACGGCCGTGTATATGGCCTCCGCTAACGAGGGCTGCCTATAAACACAACAAAAATGTATACAGGCAGTAAATAAGTATTTGATTGATCTATATTGCCGAACCACTTGTAACAAGCGGAATACATACTAAGTACAAACGGGAATGGGAGTTGAATATGAATATAGCGTACCCTTTTGTGTACGTTTTCCATAGACACCTACCCAGTGTTTCTGCCGGAAAGAATGTTTTGGGTATGGCGCTATGAAATTAACTATTTACAATGTCTTTGCTGAATGCAACAGCAGTCGATAGGGGATATGGGGGGCCTCCCCCAGAAATAATATGGGTTAGGTGTAGGGTTAGGGTTATGGAAATCACACAGTAATAATAAAGAGTCATTAATTTTGTCAAGGCTAACTTAAATTTTTTTAAATCTGCAATAAAATTTGGGTATGGCGCCATACCCATTTTACCCTACTATAATAATAATAATAATAATAATAATAATAATAATCATAATCATAATCATTATTATTATTATTATTATTATTATTATTATTATTATTATTATTATTATATATGAATGAATGAATACATATAAATAAATAAAATTATCAGCTTCTGAGATTATCTGAAAAAGAAAATAAATACACACCAACTACAGACAGTACACAAAATAACAGCGGGGGCTTGTATCTGAAAACAGTCGGAAGGAAACGTGTTATCTGTTTTCGAACCGTCAATGTACCATTGTTGTTACAGATAAGCATAATTAATAACTATGATTCGGTAACAGTAGGCCCTACTAACAGTTTAGCTAGTTTCGCAGATCGGTACGGTTAGAAGACAGTATGTTGTGTATTAAGCAAAAATTATTGTGCCACAATGTTTTTTGTCTGTGCAGGCACATACCCATCTCCTTGTACAAGCAATTTTTTGTTTGTGATACATTTTTCGGGGAACATGTCTCGACCCCTCACCGTAAACTTCGCTCGCCTCCATGTAGACCTCCTCCCCATGCTAAACTCCCTGCACACGCGTCTGCAGTGGTATTGTATTTAACTCCGTTAAAAAACAAAACAAAAAGAAACAAAAAAACAAACCACAAACAAATCACAAAAATAACCCTCGCCCCCCCCCCCTCACCCCCCTAAAAATAAATAAAATAAAAAATAAATAATAATAATAATCGCTTGCTCAATCCCCTGCTTAAGCAAATTTAGTTTTCTGTGTTTTTTCCCCCCGATAATTGTCCGGTGGAGCGTGTTACCCCCTATAAACGTTGCTCACCTCAGTCTAGACTCCCCCTCCCCTGCTAAAATTACTGAACACGCGCCCGCAGTAGTCCTGTGTACGATAGCTCCGTAAAAAACCCACAAAAAACAAACAATAATAAAAACAATAAAAAATAAAAATAAACCAAATAAATAAAACAAATAATAATAACAAAAATCGTCAATTTATGTTCCAACTATTTATTATTTTATTTCAGCGTATTCGCCGTTTTGTTTGTTTGTTTGTTTGTTTGTTGTTGTTGTGTGTTTTTTTGTGTGTTTTTTTTTTTTTGGGGGGGGGGGGGGGGGTGTCAAGAAATAATATATTTAAAATTATTTTCGAGTCTCTACGGCGGCCGTGCACTGTATATGAAAATAATCACACAGTTATAATAAAGAGTCATTAATTTTGTATTTTACACGGCTGTCATATATATAGCCTCATCAATACTCGGTTTTGTCGTACGTTTCAGACTCCTAATAAAAGATCCCAGTCGAGGCATGGGATTTTTAATCCAGATACCGACTCCAAACCCTGATTGAGTGCTCCGCAAGGCTCAATGGGTAGGTGTAAACCACTTGCACACTTTTATTTCATGTACATGTATATTTATTTTAAGCTTACACCCATTTAAGGTTCAAGCACACTGTCCTAAGCACCCCCCCCCCCCCCCCCCCCCGATCTTACACCAACCTATTGAGTCCTTAAACTCGCTCTGGGTGGTAGCCAGTACCGCGATGCGGGTTGCGAACCCATTACTTACCAGCCTTAAGTCCGTCTTACACATTTGAATAGAGCGTTTAAGAAGATAGCTTGCGTTCCTAAGACCTTATATGGATAGGGTAAAGCGCTCGATTGATGCGCGGTCGATCTGTGATCGATCCCCGTCAATGGGCCCATTGGGCTATTTCTCGTTCCAGCCAGTGCACCACACCTGGTATATCAATGTGCTATTCTGTCTATGGAATAGTGCATATAAAATATCCCTTGCTACTAATGGAAACATATAGCAGCTTTTAATTACCAAGTGTTTGACATCTAACAGCCTATGATTAATAAAGCAATGTGCTCTAGTGGTGTCGTTAATCAAAGGAAACGTTTATATAGATACAAACTGAAACACAAAAATAATTCACATTATCAGCATGCATTATCATCGTCGTTGTCTTCATCATCATCATCACCATCATCATCATTGTCTTCATCGTCATCATCGTCGTCTTCATCATCATTATTTGATCAAATTGTACTTCCTCTTTCACTGAACAAGGAAATTACTTTCAGGCTTTTCAAGGGTTTTTTTAACGTTAATTTACTTTTATGTTACATTAAATCACTGCGCAGTTTTTATTGTTATTTTGTTTACTGTCGATGTGTCGTTTTGATCGTGATTTCACTATTAGGTGGAAGTAAAAAAAAAACCCACACAAAATGATGATTACTTTTTAATTACATGTACTATTGTTTTTGTGAAGAGCGTCCTATTATTTATATTCTTCTCTTTTTTTTGCCAATTCTTTGCGTGTATGTTTTAAAGTTGCTGTCACACTGGGCGATTCAGTTAATACATCACACTAGATAGCTCGACTCATAGCCACGCTCCCTCTGGTCGTTATTTTTTTTAGATGCACCAACATGGTAATTACACTTGACAACTAAAGCTCAGCACTTCCTATATTTTTGTCAGACGTTCCATTGTGCCTCACACAGCATCGTGGGAATGCTATTATTGTTTCACTTTAAAATAGAATTTTGACCAACATCTTCAAATAGATGTTTCATTAAAAAAAAATTAAATATACAATTGACTAAGATCTCCAAAGAGATGTTTGATTAAGATCTTTAAAGGAATGTTTGAAAGTTTCTTTGAAATGATGTTCGACTAATATCTTAAAATAAACGTTTGACCAAACTCTTAAAAGACATGTTTGACTAAGATTTTAAAATTGACATTTGACTGAAGTCTTAACATGCATGTTTGACTAAAATATTAAAATGGACGTTTCATTAAGATCTTAACATGCATGTTGGACTGATATCTTAAAATGAATGTTTGACTACGATATTTTCTGCGCAACCAGTAATCAAGGTCAAGGTAACTTCATTAAGACAATCTCCCATCCAATCTCATATTTTAAACTGATCACTTATAAACCAAGGCCAAGGTCTTGTTTGTAGTTACTGCATATAGAGTTGTTACTGCAGATAGAGTTGTTACTGCAGATCGCTGTCGCTCATATTGAGGGCACAGAATTTAATGTTTATATTGCCAGAGATTCAGTCCCAAACAGCCTAACTATAGGTAGCCGAACACCAAATTATATTTGAGTGGGGTTCGAGGTGCATCCCAACGTTTCATCCCACAATTTGAGGCTACCAGTCTTGCGATTTGTGATAATCATGAGAGTGTTTGTTGTGATAAAATGTTGTTTCATCTAGGCAGTAAATTCCTGTAACTAAAATTGTACTTAAAACATGTGCGAGGTCCTTGTGAAAATAGCATGACATTCGTTTGTTTGGGCAAAACTAAGTTAGTCATAGACGCTTCCCATTATGACTGAAGCGAGCAGATTAAGCCCCATTTTTTCTCATTTACTTTACGGGTGAGGTATGATAATATAAATTTTTCTTACACACCCGTTGGTGAGAACATATTTTGGATAACACGTGGGTTGTTTACACACGTATCTGTATTGACAATTTCAAGACATACGACTGGCTGCTCCTAGGTGATGACCAGGTCACCATTGTCATGCATCCAATGAAAAACAACACGGTGGAAATAGATTATACTGTGACGTATAGTTAACCTGACAACCGTGTCTGTGATGCATAAGTTAGCTACAAGTACAACGAATGTTAATACCTTTTAGTCGAAAAGATTTTACAATTTGCTTGAAATATGGTTTTTGAGGATATGTAAGAAATAGAATAATACATTCGTGTCCGTTAGATACCATTTATCTCACAACTCGTTGTTCAAAAACGTATCAAACTCGCTCTCGCTCATTAGATACAATTAAAAACAACTCTTTGTGAGATAAATGGTATCTAACGGCCACATGTATTATTCTCTATATATCCGTGGTATTTATGTCGATTGAAACGCTGCGTGTAGCAGATTTAGCTACATATGTTATAATGTTAATATTGTCGTCTGTGGGATTTGATTTGGTGGTATACACCCTCTAGTTTTACTAATCTTCTTTTAGGAGTGTTTGTTGTTGTTGTCGTCGTTGTGGACGTCGTCGTCGTAGTCCTTGTTACTACCACTAGTACCAGCCACGATTATCTTTTTCTAGAAAAAAAAAAAATTAAAAGTGACTTGTCTAACTTCAGTATTTTTGAATTGTATAAAGATTCATTTCAGCCCAGTTCCCATATCCATATATTTTACATCACAGATCAATTTATAGCGAAACATATCCAGTCATTCCTCAAAACCATACAACCACAGACAGATAATACATCGATGATAGATGACTTGAAATGATCACATGAGATTGTATTAAAGTTTCCCACGACAACCCGTTTGCAATAAATGAAATCGGTCTGATTAGTTTCCAGTTTGAAAGGAAATATCTCTTGTACGTCCTGCAGTAAACAGGCATGTCTTCTGAAGTTAGAGCGAACACGCTGCCAGTGTGTTGTCTTTTAATACCCCAGGTAGCAATTGTCCGCCCCTCTTAACGCCAAACCGGAAGATGTTGTATGTCTGGGGAAATAGTTCTGAAGACACACACATACAGCTTCTAGTGTGGTCTGCAATAAATATAAAACATATGATACAAGGTATTCACATACAGGATTTCAAAGTCTGTGAAATATAAAAACCTACATGTCTAGTGCATTATTTGAATTGTTCATAAAGTGTATGTTTACAGGTAATGGAATATGTAAATGTGACTTATAACGTAATATTATGTGTTGTTAAAGAACACTAATATTCCCTCCTTTCCAGTTTAAATATCTTTTTTCCCCCACAGCGCGCGAATATAATAAAATTATATTATTTTAATTTTTATGCGTGTGTGTGTGTGTGTGTGTGTGTGTGTGTGTGTGTGTGTGTGTGTGTGTTTTTGTTGTATTAAGTTGTATTATTTATTTGATTTGCATCAAAGTGTTTGTGGTAAAGAACACTAGTGATTTCGTCATGTAAACTGCGATTCCGTCACAGACATTTTTACTTAAAGGTGAGCAATAATATACTTTTTAAAGAAGTATCCTGCAAGCACTATCTGGATTGTCAAGATATGATTACTAGATAAAGTTTTATAATTTTTGGTCACTGACCAAAATTATCGCTTTTTGTGACGGAACTAACCTTCGCAGGATAAAGCCGATATCTTGAGACAGTAACCGATTATTCTCCATCTATGTCAAATTGTTACCCCTCTATCATTAATGATTGAGGTTTCTGATTATGTATCGTCTAGGACCATGAACGGAGGGTTTTTTTTATAACAAATGGACGCTATTGCTAAAGCACCGCCCAAGTCATAATAGTTCCGTTACTCTTAGTATATGACAATTACAAACAAATGATAATCGATTAAAACAAATGTACATGGTATTTAGTAATTACTTCGTAATAGTCGTATTTCTCGTTCCAGCCAGTGCACCGCGACTGGTATATCAAAGGCCGTGATATGTGCTATCCTGTCTGTGGGATGGTGCATATAAAAGATCCCTTACTACTAATGGAAAATGTAGCGGGTTTCCTCTCTAAGACTGCCTAAATTACCAAGTATTTGACATCCAATAGCCGATGATTGATAAATCAATGTGCTCTAGTGGTGTCGTTAAATAAAACAAACTTCAGTTTTTTCGTAGTAGTCGTAGTCACAATACTTTACAATGAAAAACCACCGCCATAAACATTTCTTGTAGTACGATACACATGTAAATGGGGCTTCCGTCACGCTGGAATTTAGGATATGGTAGTTCCAGTGTGTGTTTTGTTCTTTATTCGACCGATCGTTAAGTCACCCGCCCATTCTATATAAATTGCCATGCAAATATGATTAATCTCAATCAGAGACGGTCTTTTTTGTTCAGCAGAAATCCTGTACTTAGTTTGGCAGGTCAAAGTTGTTGAATTCAATATTCGGTGCTAATAGTAGGATGTTTGTTACTACTGGATATAAATTGATTGCATAAAGAACGATTCGTGTTTTCACAATGCAATCGATAATTATCGTGGCTGGTTAGCAATATTTGAAGCAAAAAAGATGGAACGGTTTCACATAATCAGCTTAATTCGAGTGAACTGGCCTCGGTGGTGTAGTAGTTAATCCATAGGATATAAGGCTGGTAGGTGTCAGTGGCGTAGCGAGATAGGGGGTGGGGTGGCGCACGGGGCCATCCCCCCCAATCGAACCTGTTTTCTTTTTCTTACTGTATTAAATTTTATAAAGTAATACGAGTATATACATACTTACAAAAATACACAAAATGTACAAAACCTGCGCAAGAGTTAAGCACCCATTTTTTTTTTTACAGACACGGACACGCCATGTCGTACTACGATAATACCAATAATATTTAACATTTTTAAAAATGTATATCAGATTGCAATAGATAATATTGAAAGAAAAGAAACGCCTGAGATGATGCCATGAAGATGCTGAAGGATTTTTATTAACACTTGAACAAGTGACACGAAGATTAGCATTTGCCATACAATTTATAACTATTGCTCCGCAGCTGATACAAACGACCTGATGGTCGGTAACATCATCAGTAAATGTCAGCCAACATCTCAACACGGTTTTGAGTCTGTCACTGATCAATATTGGGTATATCCACCCTGTGCCTCGATGACGGACTCCACACGCCTCCTGATGCTGGACAAAAATGGACGAATCATCAAAGGCGGTATTCTCTGCCATTCCTCATGAAGTGCTCGAGTCAATCCCTGTAAATTCAGCACAGGAGGATCCATCTCCCTTACCAAGTGTCCCAGAACATCCCAGGGCCCGTGCTTATAAAATTTTTTAGAGTCCAGACTCAATCTCTCATGACGTCACACACATACATTACTGCCTCAGACTCTATTAGAAGGTTTATAAGCATCAGACCAGATATGTTCTATAGGGTTTAGGTCAGGGTTCCTTGCAGGCCATGGTAGAGTTTCAACTGCATGCTGCTGCAGATAGTCGAGTACTGCTATATATGGCACGATGAGATCGGGCATTGTCATCCATAAAGACCGGGCGGTTGCATGCTTGTCAACACATGGAAAGATAACTCTATCCAAGATGACATTCTGGTATATCTGCCCACTGAGTGTTCCAGGTACAGTCACCAAATCCAATTTTCAGTCAGAGGAAATACGCCGCAGACCATAACTGAACCTGCACCAAAAGGAACTTCCAGAATGTTCCGCTGGTCATAGGCCTTGATTCTAGATCTCCCTCCGCGAGTCCGACGGTCCGTTGTGTGGAGCAGGAACCGACTTTCATCTGACCAGAGTACCCTTCTCCCGGTCCTTAGGTTACAGTAGGCTCTTGCGCCGCACAATCTCAGATGCTTTTATCTGTGATATCTGTAGAGTGAGTAGTGGACGTCTGATTGATTTCCGAGCTCTCACCCCAGCAGCATGCATCCTCCTCCTGACAGCGGACATGGACAACCTGGTGTGTGTTCCCCATCGGGTTCTTAGCACTCTGCTGTTGGTCAGTGGGGATCAGCTTGCAAGGTCAATCTGCTTAAAATTAGCTCTACTGGTCTACCGTGGACTCCCATGTCCAGGTGACATTTCATCTATAAATAACAATTTAAATATCGACCAATTACACTTCGTCTTTTATAGCGTTATTCGGGAGCATACAAATTCTTAAAATATCGGGCGAGACTATTTATGCAATAGGCGAACTTGTTGGTCTATTTCAACATTAAACATCACGGGGAAAAGTGAAGAAATAAACTCTGGATTGTATGCTAGTATAAACAGATTTTGTGGCTATACCATCACGGTTTATATAAAATTTTATATTCAAATTAATTTCCGGCATACTTCGTAATTCATTTCGTATACCCTCGGCATAATCCCGAATGTTTTCAAATTATTTTCAAATTACTGCACTTCCAAGCTAACTTACGGTGAGGACAGACGTCTCGCCATGTACTCTCGAGTTACCCCCCCCCCCCCCCCCACACACACACCTGGGGGGACTATTACTGAGTTACGGGAAGCTATTTGAGTATCGCGTCACGTACACCGGGTCACGGGCTTCCGTGACTTTGGTGTACGGCGACGAATAGGAGGAGATGGAGGAAGAGGAAAAGCGCGCCAGGAACGGCACGGGGGGAGGGGGGGGGGGAGACGACCTTCTGCGACGCCGCCCCCAGCCCAGCCTGAGTCGAGGAAACCAGCTACGCCGGAATCGTCGACCATCGGTGTGTGAGACGCCTCGTAAAGGCCCTCCATCGCCGATCACTACGTGGCCCAGACAGAACTGGCCGGTATCCCCGGTACTGCCAGTCGTCAAGCCACCGGCCCGATCAGCCACCGTTGGAAAGAGGAAGGCCGTCGCTCAGCCGAGCAACCAACCTGACACGGCCCGGCCTCCTCCAACACCCGCACCGTCCCCCTCCGACTCGGAAGCCGTCTGGAAAGTTCAGATCGGGAAAATCAGGTCCGGCTTCCTGAAGTTCGTGCAGGGGGACACCTTGGATCCGGCATCACTGATGGGCGGACTAGTGAAACCAGAGCTAAAGCAACTGCCTGATGGAAGCGGTTACGACTTACACACCATCAAATCTACAGCCGACAAAACGAGGTTGGTACTAACTCAGCGCCGAGAAGGAGTCTACCGACAAGTGGTCCTGGTTAGAGAGATGGATAGCCACACCATCCACAGGATCGTCAAGGCCCTTTTCGGCAACGACTACCGGAGTGTCATAACCATCCTCGCCGACCAGAGATGGAAGCACTTCATCCCCGCCTTTGCCGGTTCTCCGGTCATCGGTTCGCCGTAGGCCAACCTCCAACGGCCTTAACGAGGCCACTCACGTGGACATATAGATCGGACTTTAAACATGTAGACCTTCGTTCAAAATTTTATGTCGAAATTACTTCTTTTTAAAAATATTATTAAATAGTCCGATCCTCTCTTCTTTCTCTTATTTATTTTTGTCCTTCTAAAATGCTCCAAATTATATAAATATTCGGCCGAGCAGTCAATTCTTTTTTTTTTTGGCTTGCAATTTTTATTTATTTATTTATTTATTCTATTAACTTTTTACTAATTGCTATTTTCAAAATTCTGCCCATTTTCAACACTATCCCCTCCCCCCCCCCCCCCCCCCCGACACACACATTCCGAGTCAGGCCACCGATCTTATCGGAGGTCGGACCCGGGATGGGCGTGTTCGAAACCCTAGTGGTATATGGGCACGTTAAACTAGTTATCATCATCATCATCATCATCATCATCATCATCATCATCATCAAATTACTGGCATGATTTTGCAAGTAAGCTTTTGATTGGTCGAATGAAAGGTCAACTAGACATTACTCCAACGGACTGCTGTTAGATCCACAGGTAATAGTAATTAATCAGTGGAGCTAATTTTAATTAGATTGCTTGCAAGGCGTACTAGGATCCAATCTTCACTGGGGTATTAGTCTTCCTCGGTCGTCCAGATCTTGGCCTATCCTTGACATCATCAGTATGGTCAGTGTTCAGTTGTCTACCAATCTCTCTGCGTGAAATACCAGTGTTATGCATGCCAATAATCTGCCATTTCGTGGCATGGTGTTAACACACACAAAAAGAACAGTCCAGATCGCCTAAATTGCTATGTAAGGGTATAAACCTCAAAATACACTTTTGCATATGTCACCCCCTGCGTCTGTCTGTTTGTGGCACATATCTTATCTGAAATGTGTGCACACCACGTCAAGAACCAATCAAATGGTTGGCGAACGTTAGAGTTGCATTCTGTTGCAGAACGCAGTGATGTTTATATGACAAGCAAGAAACCCGAGAGCTTTATGCTTTGTAACAAGGCATATAGATTTACATTGTGGTGTTAATTAAAGCGGCAATGTCGATTTGAGCAACACAAACATTTAAACCGTGAAGCGTTCTATATATGTACATATACTATATACATGTAGATTTGGATCCACGGTCGTAAAATGTTAAAGAATTTGATTACTTCAACCCTTTCCGGAATATAAATATTGTGACCCATTTAGTTATTTCAACCTTTACCCAAATATAATTACTACAACCTATTCCGGAGAATTTAGTTATATTTCAACAACTTTTCCGCAATTTAGTTATTTCTTCCCCCTTTTTTATATCTCCGATTTTCATAATTCCAAAATGTACCCTTTAACGAAATGCTGTCCGTCCGTCCGTCCGTTTGACCAACATTGCTTCCCCGCCGTTTATCGCCATAAACAGTTTACCATATCTTGTGCAGACCCCCTGTACTTCATAAATGTTCTCGCCAGTCAATACATCGTGTCTTGTCATTTAATCGATACAACTTTGTCCTTCACGTATTATCGTGTAGCCCCAACTAATGAAATGGTGTCCATTTTTCTCGATCTAGGTAAAACGCCAAGCCGTGATTTATCACACCGGGTCAACATAACGCCCCTCGATGCAATCTGTTATCAGTCTGGGAGCTTATATCGGCAGCTTGTTGTTACAGACCCACCGAGACTGCCGGCAATCATCGATCTATTTGACGATATATCAAAAAGTAGAACTCGCATATTAGACGGAAGCACAATAATGCGTAGGTTTCCTTTCTCAAATTGACCTTGCGAAAGTGATTCGATCTGTTTATGTATGGTCGGACGAGCGGCCGTTGTTAAAACGTGAATGCATCATCCAAAGCTATCTTACATCTTGTTATTACGAAACTGACAAAATCTGGGAAATGAGTAATTTTGATATATGTGCCAGTTACTCGTGTATCAGTCGATAACAAGAAATTTATTATCCGAATATGGAATCGAGAGTTTTTTGTTGTTGTCTCTGGTTTGGTGAGCAGAATAAGTGGTTTTAATATCACTGAAATATAAAATTGCTTTAAAAAATAACCCAAATCACCACTTTATCATCCAGAACTTATTCGAATGCGGTTTTGTATTCATTTGTGTGTGTGTTGTGTTGTGTTGTGTTGTGTTGTGTTGTGTGTGTGATATGTATGTGCTTGTGTTGTGTGTGTGTATTGTGTGTGTGTATTTGTTTGTCTGTGTGTGTGTTTCTCTCTCTCTCTCTCTCTCTCTCTCTCTCTCTCTCTCTCTCTCTCTCTCTCTCTCTCTCTCTCTCTCTCTCTCTGTGAATGTGTGTTGTGTTTGTGTGTGTAGTGTGTGTGTGTGTGTGTGTGTGTGATGTGTGTGTGTGTGTGTGTGTATGTGATATGTGTGTGCTTGTGTGTGTGTGTGTGTTTGTTTATGTGTGTTATTTGTGTTAATTTATTCAGCGAAGAGACAAATACAGCTGTAGATGCAATAATGGCGTATGCATAATTATAATTAATAATATACTGAAGGCGAAAAGAAACTTTACCATTTTCAATTTGGAATTTAAGAAAAAATGAATTGTTTTTAAAAAGTAACTCAATCCAAAACACATAGCCCAAACACAACAATAATGTATGCAGAAAATTATACCCGCCCACTGCACGTTTTGGGTGGAACACACAGAAAAGTGAAAAACTCGTGCACTATGAACAACAGCAATTGCATGTGCAATAAGGGTATAAAAACGGTTTAGACGGAATGTCAGACATCCACACAGATAAAAAAAACCCACCATAGGAATGCCACCACGACTGACACCAGAACAACGCGAAAGAGCCCTGGGTATGATACAGATGGGAGCCACTCATGCCCACATCGCCAGAACCTTCGGTTGTTCCCGTGTTACTGTTACAAACTTGATGCAACGCCACAGGCAAACAGGGCAGACATCAGACAGGCCAAGAACAGGCAGATCCAGGGTGACTTCGCCCCGTGATGACTGGTACTTGCGTACCTTGCATCTACGAAATCGCTTCCTGACAGTGACGTCATCAGCAATGAATGCCTTAGGTCACAGGGTTAGTAGACAGACAATGGCCAGGCGACTCAGGACTCATGGAATAAGGGCTTACAGACCATATAGAGGACACTTACTGACACCACAACATCGTCGTTTGAGATTGACATGGGCTAGGACTGTACGACATTGGCAGCGACGTGATTGGCTGCGGGTTCTTTTCACTGATGAAAGCCGGTTCTGTTTGTTCAGAGTTGATGGAATGAATGAATGAATGAATGTTTAACGACACCCCAGCACGAAAAATACATCGGCTATTGGGTGTCAAACTATGGTAATGCAAATAAATAAAGTGATGATCAACATCAATATAAAAATTCAAGGTTTAAACAAAAACAGTGTAAAGAACTGTGCAAAAATACAAATACAAATATCACAGAATTTTACGGACACCGAATTTTACTCTAAACTTCAATTTGTGCTGTATTGGCCATTCTCAAAGAGAATGTTACACCCCTGCACCACGATGAGGTTACAGCACGCGCAGGGGAGTTGATGGAAGACAGCGTGTGTACCGCCGTAGGGGAGAACGAGTGGCGGCTTCTTGCGTTCAGGAAGTCGTGCCATATGGTGGAGGGATTGTCATGATGTGGGGAGGTATCTGTGCACAGGAAAGGACACCATTGGTCATGGTTTACGGAAACTTGACAGCTCAACGTTACAGGGATGACATTCTTCGTCCAACTGCAATACCATTTCTCCAACGGCAGCCACGTGGTGACATTTTTCAGCAAGACAACGCCAGACCTCATACAGCCAGAATCGTACAGAACGTCCTTAGAGCCAACAACGTAAACGTATTGCCGTGGCCTGCACGCTCCCCAGACATGTCCCCCATAGAACACCTCTGGGATGTTTTGGATCGCCGTGTTCGACAACGACCACACCCTCCAGCCAACCAACAGGAACTGATTCAGGCCCTTCAAGAAGAATGGCAACGCGTCCCACGTGACCTCATCAGACGACTGATTTTTTCTATGCGTCGGAGAATTATTGCTTGTATTGGGGCAAGGGGTGGTCACACACGCTATTAATGTGACTTGTTATTGGACTTGAGTGATTGTCTCTATGCTTTGCATGTCGTCCATGAAGTTGGAAGCTCGATTTGTGTACACCACCTCGCTTTGCGAAAATGTGACGTCATTATCAGATGCTGAATGACACTCATTTTTAGTTATGTTAATGTTGACATATTGATCTAGTCAATATATTTTACCTCATGCGACTATCTTTTGTTGTTTTTACACCAGAGTGATTTAAAACTATGGTAAAGTTTCGTTTGGCCTTCAGTATAGTTGGATAGTTAATATATATTTACAAACATAAGGTACAGTGAAACCCTTCCGAAACCCTCATTACCTGTTCTATTTTGTTCTGTCAAAACCTCTTTTTGAATCTGCCTTGTGCAGAGATATGATATTAAAAATGTTTTGGTTGTCGTTCAGATTTCGAATACATGAATGAATGAATTCAAGTTTAACGACACAAAATTACACATCGGCTATTGGGTGTCCGACAGAGGTAAGTGTATGAATAGGATTAAATAAAAAATAAAACTTTATAATTACGTAAAGCAAAACCCAACCCCCACCCCCCAAAAAAAAAAAAAAAACTTAAAAAAAAAGAAAAAAAAAACAAAAAAAAAAAAAAAACATTTGTATGAAAATCAACACAGAATGCCAATAACATTTATTTAATTACATATACAGCTTATACCATCCATCAAAGCAGTTTTTAACATCGTTATCATCTCATATATTTCATATAAAAATAATAGCTATGTAGAAACTAGTCATTAAACCTCAATTATCACCAAAAGTATAGTTCATTACCAACTGACAAAAATAAATGTTACTTTACAATTGCCTTAGTTTTCAGTAAAAAGCGCTGTTAGGAGCAGTCGCTATACAATAGTAATGACGAACCAATCAATATATGAAAGCTTTACTGACAATTATCAAATGAAATGTTTTTAAATGAAATACGTATTGATGGATACAATGGTAAATTTCCAAATATAAATTAGTGATGGGAATCGGTTGGGATTTCATCATCGATTATCGGTTATAATCGGTCGACACCAACCAATCAACTTTCGATTACACAATCAGTTTCAATTATATGGACTTTAGACGGATTTGAATTTAAAGGACCACGCACGTCTTATGGTGTTCATCCTTCAAATTGCTAATTTTACCTTCAATAACCATTTAATGTTTTCTTTTCTTTAGGTACACATGAAAACAAACCCAAACCCCATCATATTTAAATCAATAATATTATCTAAACAGGAAGAACTAGTACATTTAAAAAATTTCTACACAATCAATTATGGATGTTGATAATCGACCAACACATCGGTAAAGCCAAACCGACTAATTTTCAATGATAATCGATGTTTGGAACATCACTAATGTAAATTACATTGTCGGATGAAAGAAAGAAATGTTTTATTTAACGACGCACTCAACACATTTTATTTATGGTTATATGGCGTCAGACATATGGTTAAGGACCACACAGATCTTGAGAGGAAACCCGCTGTCGCCGCTACATGGTCTACTCTTTCCGATTAGCAGCAAGGGATCTTTTATTTGCGCTTCCCACAGGCAGGATAGCACAAACTATGACCTTTGTTGAACCAGTTATGGATCACTGGTCGGTGCAAGTGGTTTACACCTACCCACTGAACCTTGCGGAGCACTCACTCAGGGTTTGGAGTCGGTATCTGGATTAAAAATCCCATGTCTCGACTGGGATCCGAACCCAGTACTTACCAGCCTGTAGACCGATGGCCTAACCACGACGCCACCGAGGCCGGTATTGGCGGATGAATTCAGCATGTGATTCAGTTTGCGAACGACCATAGAACTCTACCTAGCCAAAAGTAACTGAAGGGTGAGGTGAGTGGTGGGGCGAGGGGTGGGGCGAGAGGTGGGGCGAGAGGTGGGGCGAGGGATGAGGAGTGAAAAGGAATCGAGACGCAGTCATATGAGGTGTCAACTCTAGCAACACAGAAAGGGTACTTTTTAGACTGATCATCAGTTTTCGTGTGTGTGTGTTGGGGGGGGGGGGGGGGATTCTGTGACCATTTCCTCCCTGTTTTCCCTTTGGTACGGCGCTGGCCAATAAATAGTGTTAAAAACACAATAACAGAAAAAAACACCTCTACAGCACTGTACACCAGCCTCTGTGGTGTGGTTAAGCCATCGAACATAAGGCTGGTAGGTACAGAATTAGCAGCCTGGTACCGGCTCCCACCCAGAGCAAGTTGGATATAAACACGAAACTAAAGGAGAGAGAGAGAGAGAGAGAGAGAGAGAGAGAGAGAGAGAGAGAGAGAGAGAGAGAGAGAGAGAGAGAGAGAGAGAGAGAGAGAGAGAGAGAGAGAGAGAGAGAGAGAGAGAGAGAAGCACTGTATCGGACATTTTTGATGAATAAGTACATACTGTAGTATTAGGTCCACTTTTCGTGGTTGTTGTCTTTTCGCAGTTATGTAATTATAGAAAGATAGAAACAGCAAATATTGACCGCTACCACAACTCTCATCTATAGTATCAGGACGTTAACTGCGTTACTGACACTGAGAGTCACCGTACTGATATTCAGTCCCACATTACACACTATCTCTGTATTTCACAAAGACATAACTACTCTGATAGTGAACTGAATTTGGTCTCCAATAGCATGTAGAGGGCGGGATGTAACCCAGTGGTAAAGCGCTCGCTCGATGCGCGGTCGGTCTAGGATCGATCCCCATCGGTGGGCCCATTAGGCTATTTCCCGTTCCAGCCAGTGCACTATGACTAGCATATCATAGATCGTGGTATGTACTACCCTGTCTGTGGGATGATGAATATAAAAGATTCCTTGCTTCTAATCGAAAATAGTATCATATGAAGTGGAGACAGCGGGTTTCCTCTCTCAATATCTGTGTGGTCCTTAAACATATGCCTGACACCATATAACTGTAAATAAACTGTGTTGAGTGCGTCGTTATATAAAACATTTTTCATCCTTCACTCATTTCTTTACACCAGTATACATATATTATACAGAGGCATGTTCAAAAGGGCGGACGATCGCGGTCAAGAGCCAGACTGGTTTTGTGCGCTAAAATAAGATGAATGTAATATGAAAGAAGACGATGGTACCAGTCAAACTGTTCGCGAGCGCTCAGCCTCCTGAACACGTTTCTGGTATAAGGAAGGAAGGAAAAGTTTTATTTTGTTTAAGGACACCACTAGAGCACACTGATTTATTAATCATCGGCTGTTGGATGTCAAACATTTGGTAATTCACATATTATAATCTAAGAGAGGAAACCCGCTACATGTTTTTATTAGTAGCAAGGAATCGTTTATATGTACCATCCCACAGGCATGATAGAACATACCACGGCTTTTGATATATCAGTCGTGGTGCACTGGCTTGAACGAAAAATCGATTCTAAACCGACCGTGCATAAAGCGATCGCTTTACCACTGGGAAAAACCCTATGGGCAACCTAGGGAGACACCACAGCATCGTAGAGGTCTAAAATTAACGAGCTACTCTCGATTCACTAATATCAAAACCTATAAGAGCTCGGCCATTTACCTTTCGACCGACCCTTCAAAATTGCACCAAATTCCCTCAATCAAAATTGCGCACCCTTTTCTCTTTGGCATTTAACTGCTCTATTCAAATTCCATAGCACCACCACCATCCCCACCCGCCTGCTACCGATTTGATCGGGCTGATGGTGCTCCCTTGCACCTGCCAGTGCAGGCGGTCCCTCCTCTCCCCTCCCCCCACCTTTCCTGTCGTGGACGGAGGAGCCGGCCAAGGCCGGCTCTTGTGCCCACGACAGGCGTGCGCTACAACAGCTTGTTCTGAATGTGCACGTAAAACCCTATGACATGACATGACACTGGGAAAAAAAGAAATGTTATATTTAACGACTCACTGAACACGTTTTAATTACGGTTATTTAGCGTGGGAAATATAATTAAATGTTTTTTAAAAGGTTATGGACCACACAGTTAATGATGTGGAAACCCACTGCTGCCACACACAACTACTAGTATAGTTCGTGGTATTAAAAATATTCCCCATACTGAATGTTTCTAAAGTTTTTATAATGATTTATTTTTTAACGCTGTTACATTTTTCTGTTGGGTTTCTCCAGTCAAAGCGGAGATAGGGAACTCGTTACAATCATTCTACAGAAAACATCGATCGATGGAAGAAATAAAATAAACTTCTTCAGAGGCAAATTTGTACATCAAAACAAGATTTATTAGTGCATGGCGACCAACACGCAATGCCAGCAATACGTCTCCTTAACTGCCCAATATACAAAAAACGAACAGAGAGAGAGAGAGAGAGAGAGAGAGAGAGAGAGAGAGAGAGAGAGAGAGAGAGAGAGAGAGAGAGAGAGAGAGAGAGAGAGAGAGAGAGAGAGAGAGAGAGCGACAGAAAAAAAAAGAAAAAGAAAAAAGAAGAAAAAGATGAACAAGACGAAGAAGATGAAGTTGAAGAAGAGGAGGAGGGAAGAAGAAGAAGAAGAAGAAGAAGAAGAAGAAGAAGAAGAAGAAGAAGAAGAAGAAGAAAAGAGAGAACAAGTCCGTAATGGCTGGCGGTTTTGTTATCGATTACAAGGCGGGACGGAATTTGTCCGAGATATTAATTTTTGTACCGGGCTGACTCCAGTGGAAGTTGGTACGTTATGATTGCGCAGACACACAGGCGTCGCTAGAAACAAAACTAATTCAGAGTCCAAGTATCGGCTGAGGGAGGAAGGGGGGAGGGAGAGGTTGATGTAGAAACAGAGAGCGGAAGAATGTTTGGTGTTTATGTAGTTGTACCATGATGCATATGGAAGAGCCCTGCTGAGTTAATTTGATAATCAGACTGTACTGATTGTCATGAAGTACATGGCGCGTAAGAGGAATTTTTCAGAGCCGTATCTAGCGGTGTGTGGGGGGGGGGGGGGGGAGGTGAGCAGGGCAGACGCGTGTGTAGAGGGTGGGTTTTGGGGTCTAACCCCACCCATACTACAAGAAAAAAGGTTAGTTTTGAAAATGTACTTTGTGAAGGAGCATGACACCCCCCACCCCCTAGAAATCTCACTCGCCACAGTCTAGACCCCGTTCGCAATCTCGTGCACAGTTACATATTCTGAAAAAAGAGAAAAACTGCCCATGTTTTCTAACAGATCCAAAAAACAAACAAACCCCTGTACATATATATGTATTAGTGTACCCTCAGTATGTCGTTACTGACCCCACCCACCCACCCCAATCAGTTTAGGTATGGTGCTGTATTTTTTCAGAAAAGAATAAGATAAACGAAACTGTCGTCTGTCCAGTATGCAGCCTAAAATTATTAGGGGGAGGCGGCTGGGGAGGAAACAAAAAGTGAATCAGGACGCAGTCTTGTAGAGTTTCACTAGCTAGACAAAATAGCATTTTTAAAGCTCAAAACGACATTTTCCACCGTATTTATCTAAATCCACCTCCAGTACGGCCCTGAAATAAACTATTTTTTATTTATCTCTTTAAGTTTAATAAATACCATTAGATATATTTATGGTTCATACTCCCAATCGCCCCACCCCCTCCCCTCCCAGGCGCGGATCCAGGATTTTTTAATAGATGAGACCCAAAACCCGTTGTAGTTTTTGAAAACAGAATTTAAAGGTCCTTGACAGTTGGACGGGATAACTTTGCATTTTTATGTATTCTCTAATATATATTGTTTCACCAAAAATGTGGGCGCGGGTAAAGGCGGACACCTTGGGCCACCACCTGAATCCGCGCCTGCCCCCCCCCCCCCCCCCCCCCCCCCAAATTGGTCATAAGTTTTTCTTTATATTTGATCTATAAATGCTATTGTTCAATCAACTGATGTTTGTTTATAAATCATTAGTGTTTTACATATGAACTAAATTTAATAAAATACCCTCAATTTCCATCAATATTTGTATTTAACTATTATTTATAACCCCAACGATTTTTTTTTATATATCTATTACTTGTATAACATAAAAACTGCGCAGGCAAAAAACTGTCCAGTAATCTCATTATCTGCGATTAAATTTGACAATGAAAAGAATTCGATAAAAAAAAATTCCATTTGTAACTGTTGCCGATTTCAGACACTGCAATGATCAATGCAAACAGATCCTGTCGATTTGAAATGCATACAGTAAAATTCGATTTAACGTACATCACCACTTAATGTAGCCACACATGTCTGGTTAAGGCTTTGGATCATCAATGATTACTGTTCAGAAGCGAGATTAAAAAAAATATATGAATGATAAACAAAATATTACTACTGTATTTTAAAGCAAAGTTTGTCCACAAGTTGTTTAGGAGAGGGAATTTCTTCTTCTTCTTCTTCTTCTTCTTCTTCTTCTTCTTCTTCTGCGTTCAGTTTCTTTATGCTCCTTGAATTCAAATCGTGAGTTTTACCGCCTCCATGAACTCCACAGACAGCTGCAGATCGCCTCTTTTGCCCCAAAGTTTTTCTCCGATTGTTCTGGGTTGTATTTATTCAAAGATTCTGACAATTTTGAAAGAGTGTAGGTGATTGTATTGTGTGCCCTTTTTTAAAAAATAAAAAATAGAAAACAGTTTTGATAGTTTGGTAGAATCTGACGAAACACTTCTAAAATGCTGGTGTTTTATAATTTTAAGCTATATGTATCATTGTCATATTATCATAAGTCGTTCATTCAACCAGCCAGCCAACCGACAAGCCAACCACCCAGCCGAAAACCAAGCCAACATGCCAGCCAGCCAGACTAAACGTTTCTGCTGCCATTCTGGTAGCCATCTTGGATTTAAATGATGATGCAATATCTCTGTAATCAAAATGTCAGTTAAATATAATAATGCACCTTAATTAAGATTTTGTTAAATTATGATAATCAAGAAGCATTTTCATAATAGACACCTTAACATAACATCATTTAATAACGGTTATGATCATAAACCTTTTTCAAAATAAATAAAAATAAAATTTAATGGATAATAAATTTAATTCACAGTGGGCACCTTTACTTATGGCAAAGGCCGTGGTATGTGCTGTCCTATCTGTGGGAAAGTACATATAAAAATACCTTCCTGCTAATAGAAAAATGTGGCGGGTTTCCTCTGAAGAGTCAGAATTACCTAACGTTTGACATCCAACAGCCGATAATTCATAAATCAATGTGCTCTAATGGTGTCGTTAAACAAAACAAACTTTAACTTTAACCTTTACATTTAGAACAAACTGATTTCACCAGAACAGTGTCCTTTCTAAACGGAGTCACTGTATGCGAGGAAATAAAAAGACGATGTGTATAAATCGGCTCTGGCTCTGCTTGGCAGGTCGAAATCTTGTTCAATTTGTAACGGGATTCAAAGGTCGGTCCAGGTCAGTAGCAGACGATACACAAAATTGATTCACACAAGATCGATCCCAATCAACTTTCGTCCATAAGCATGGAATAGGCTCGCGTTCGAGATTAAAGTAATTTTGAGATATCTCCCCCTCTCTCTCTCTCGCCCTCTCTATCTCGAGCTCTTTCTCTCTATCTCAAACTCTCTCTTTCCGTATCTGAAAATCTCCATGGGGTTGAATGAATTGCCATGGCGGCGTACAGGAGGTTGTGGCGATATGTTTCTAGAAATTAAACAAAATGGTTATTAAGTAGGAATAGAGCGCCGTGTAATGGGGCCCCAGAGTAATCTAAAGTTGATTTGATTCGGTGCCTAATTCTATAGATGGAGCACGCTTCATTTTGACAGAGCATCAAAAGTTCAGAATCACAATGGCTTGGTTATTTTACTTAATGTGTAAATGTGTTGAACCTGTGCAGAATACAAAAGCGTCATGTTCTTGCAGGAATTGTGGAGTTCTCAACAAAATAAAACATTCCACGTTATATGCGCACAGAAATTAATATACTGACGTGAATTAATCTGTTGTTAAATAAATAAAACACTATAAATGACCAAACGTTTTCCTTGGATGGTGAATGGCTTTCTCTGCATAGAACAAACAGTTCGTTGTAAGATAAATGGTACTCTGGATGTTATTATCTGTTTTGAAGAGTTGATTATTGTCACGGGGATCCTATAATACCCGTAACTGAATGAAACACGATTGGCCCAAATATCTCTCCTAACTGTATATCTATTAGATATCTCTGTAACAGGCAGTTATACCCGCTGGCTCGTCTAGGTATGATCAGAGATAAGATCTTATATAAGGTATATGTAATATAGCACGTTTGGTTCACTAGAAAACACAACAAAAACACAATACACTTTGGAATCTGTATTAATCCACGCTGACAAATGTACTGCCGCAGTAGTTAATTAACAACAACAAATAATAACAACCCAGAACTGATCACTTAATTAGTTAATCTCTAGGCGTCTAGTTTACACAATATGCTAATCACTTCGCCGTGACACAACACCCACACGTGTGATAATTGAGAAACGCTTCCAGGAGAACTTAATTAATAAAGGAATTACAACTCTATTCCTAACTGGTTAATTTTTAATTAACCCTTACTACTCGTTCAATAACGTGTGATAATTGAGAAACGCTTCCAGGGGAACTTAATTAATAAAGGAATTACAACTCTATTCCTAACTGGTTAATTTTTAATTAACCCTTACTACTCGTTCAATAACGTGTGATAATTGAGAAACGCTTCCAGGGGAAC